>NW_028148798.1:0-42594 GCF_965112155.1 Podarcis liolepis | reverse complement strand
CTCCTCCGTTAATGATGCAAATTTCTCCCTTTTCCCATCCCGTCTCAAGGTTCCTCCTGGAGAAACATCAAGCAGAAGCCTCTAGCTGCAGGGCCGGGTTACCATGGTAACCTTGCCTCCCATCAGGACCCCGCTGTGCATCTCCTTGAATCCGCCACTCTGTGAGGCCTTGTGGAACTAAACTGCGTCTCTCTTGTCGTGTCTGTCTCTCTCCCTCTCTGTCAGTCTCGCTAACAAGGAAGATGATAAATTGGAGGCTGGGTGGGTGTGTTTGGTGGGTCAATGGTGAGGCGGTGAGGCCGGTGACTCTTGAAAGGGGGACAGGTGCCTCAGAGATGACTGAGCAAGCCAATTCCTCCCCATTACCTCAAAAATATTTATCATGCACCTCCCTAAGTATTTCCCTTCTCTTCCCTTCTCCACAACAGCTTCAGGCCAGCTTCACACCATCCATTGAAAACACCGCAATACCGCTTTAGATAGCCATGGCTTCCCCCAAAGCATTCTGGGAGCTGTAGTTTGCTAAAGGTGCGGAGAATTGATAAGGGGACTCCGGTTCCCCTCATAGAACTGCAATTCCTAGACAGGTTTCGTAAGCTATTCCCTCTTTGCAGGGAACTCTAAGGATTATAGCTCTGGGAGGGGAATAGGAGGGTCTCCTTGACATACTAAAGGTAAAGGTAAAGAGACCCCTGACCATTAGGTCCAGTCGTGGCCGACTCTGGGGTTGTGGCGCTCATCTCGCTTTATTGGCCGAGGGAGCCGGCGTACAGCTTCCGGGTCATGTGCCCAGCATGACTAAGCTGCTTCTGGCGAACCAGAGCAGCGCACGGAAACGCCGTTTACCTTCCCGCCGGAGTGGTACCTATTTATCTACTTGTACTTTGAAGTTGGCAGGAGCAGGGACTGAGCAACGGAAGCTCACCCCGTCGCGTGGATCTGAACCGCCAACCTTCTGATCGGCAACTCCTAGGCTCTGTGGTTTAACCCACAGCGCCACCTGCGTCCCCTTGACACACCGCAGCTCCCCAAATCC
Source organism: Podarcis liolepis (assembly GCF_965112155.1). Lineage (NCBI taxonomy): Eukaryota > Metazoa > Chordata > Lepidosauria > Squamata > Lacertidae > Podarcis > Podarcis liolepis. The sequence continues at coordinate 41,558 of NW_028148798.1, read as the reverse complement.
TGATCCTCGGCCCCTCAGAAAGGGCTCTCAGAGCAGCTCACAAATGCTTGAATCGAGTCCGTCGCTGCCCATGGGCTTACAGCCTGAAAGGCACGGCACAAGAGGAAGAAGGGACAGGGAGGGAAGAGGAAGCATAAACGTGCCCACCATCACAGCTAGGTCGCTTAAACAGCAAGAAACATAATGTCTGAAATGGTTGGCTGGGGGTGCATTGGTAGGGAGGTGTTTGGTTTTTGGACTTTGGCAAGAACTTAGCTCTTGATGGGGTGTGTGGGCTGCCTCTGGGGCAAAGTGTGCCCTCCAACTAACACCTAATCTCTGTTTTCCTGCAGCTTTAATTCTCCAGCGTCTGGAGCAAAAACACGCAAGCGCTGTTAACCCTTTCATGCTCGGTTGTTTTAGCTGGCTAATCCAGGACTAACGACTGGAGAGGCAACAGCTTTGGCACTGAGGGCTTCAGGTTTGGAGGGAGGTACTTGGGGTGAGGCAGAACAAGTTTATTATTATTACTCCATCCATCTGGCTGGGTTGTCCAAGCTTGTACCCATGAACTTGGGTCATGTTTGCAAGATTCCAAATTGACAGCATTCCCTTCTGTCCATGTGGAGCGAAAACCAAGATTGAACTGAAAATTTTTAATTTTCAAATGTTCTGTTTTGAACTGAAAATGTCAAACTTATGCAAGAAGGCGAGGCTGCTGGGAAGAATTTTGTTCATTTAAATAATAATAAAAAGCAACCCCAAAAGCTGAGATTTCAGCTGCAACAGATTAGCTATGGGGTTGTTTTTTTAGTACATTTGGACCCAGGTCTTCAGTCAAAAAGGTTCCTTGAACATATTACATACAACCAATGAAAACAAGACAGTCAGTGCCTGTAGGCTTATAATCTGAAAGACACAGCACAAAAGGAAAGCAGGACAGAGACAGAAGAGGGGGAAAGCAAGATTCTTAAGTTAACCAGTACAATGTACTATTTATTTGTGGGAAATGCTTTGTACAAAGAAATTGACAGTGGCTCTGACCCTCCAGATGTTGTTGGGCTCCAACTTCCATCATCCCTGACCACCGGCTCTGCTGGCTGGGACTGATGGGAGTTGTGGTCCAGCAAACAACTGGAGGGCCACAGGATTCCCAACCTCTCCTCTGAAAGTGTATTTATTATGAGATCCCTGATTGGTTGAGGCATGTCTAGTACAAAGGTAGGGGCACCTGTTGACCCTCCAGATGTTGCTGAACTACAAAGCCTATCATCCTTGACCATTATCTGTGCTGGCTGGGGCTGATGGGAGCTGGAGTCCAGCCACATCTGGAGCGCCACATGTTTTCCCGCTCCTGATATTGAGTATATAGCCCTTGAAATATACTCAGAGTCGCAAAGTGATTTCATGCTCTTTATTCAGCTCATAGTGGTGAGGAGGAATGAATGAATGTCCCCTCACAGTATCTGCTTTATATACATTATTTACACAATGGGCTGCACATGATTGGCTAATTCCGGAATTCTACTGTAAGCCAATCAGGTTGTGGATTCACTTCTATCTGGAGCAGGATTGGGTGGTTCCTGCCAACCAATCATACTGCTGCATTGTTCAAGGACCAATCAGACTGCTGCATTCTGAATCCTATTGTTCTAGGACCAATCAAACTGCTGCATTTTGGATCCTATTGTTCTAGGACCAATCAGACTGCTGCAGTTTGGATCCTATTCAACTCAGTACATAACAGCCCTTCTGTCCTTTAAGCGTAGAATTTAGGTTGGGTTGGACCAGATGAGAACCCCTTCCAACTCTACTTCTAAAATCATAGATCTGTAGCTTTCGAAAGGATCCTGAGGGTCATCTAGTCCAACCCCCAGCAATGCAGGAATCTTTCACCCAACGCAGGGCTTGAACCCACAACCCCGAGATTAAGAGTCTCACGCTCTACCAACTGAGCTATCCCAGCAGCGTTCAATGTTCTAAGATTCCATCTTCATCCTTCCTTGCAAACTTGGTTTTCACTCTGCTCTGTATTTGAAAGAAAAAAGAAAATAGGTGTTTCGTGGCCCTCAGTGCCGAAGCCACTGCCCTCTTCCTAATCAAATCCAGTTCGGACCGCTCTGCTTCTGCCTAAAGGCACTAAAAATGTCCTTCTTCTCTTCCAGTGCCCGCAAGCGCCCGATCCCCTACTACCGGCCCAGCCCATCCTCTTCCAGCTCCCTGACGAGCTACTCCTACAGCCGCAGCCGCAGCCGCAGCTACGACAGCTACAGCAGCAGCCGCAGCCGGACTCGCACCCAGAGCCGCAGCCCAAGCTACAACAGCCGGAGCAGTTCTGAGAGCGCTGGGTTTTGAGAGCCAGCTGCCCGGTTGCCGGAGTGAGCTGGCCCTGCCCAGCTGCCCTCCCCACCCGCCCACCCCTCCAAGGCATGCCCAGTTTTAATTCCTCAACCAGCGCCAGCCTCCGCTCCTTCTTCCTTCCTCGTGACTCTGGAGTTGCTGGGTGCGTCCAGCCAGCGAGGAACTGGGAGCTGGCCCAGCCATTAACCGGGGAGTCAGGAAATCTTGTAGGTGGGGGAGAGAACTGCCGAGTCACCTGTTAGAACGCAGCATCGTGGCAGAGGAGGCCAGACACTCGCTGGAAGTTCGGGGTTGCAAAAGGATCGAGGTTTTGTGGGCAAGGACCCCAATCGTCTGGCTGCTCACATGGACAAGAGGCCCGATGGTGGACTCCGTTTTGCTTTGTTTTGTTTTTTTAAAAAAAGCTAGTTTCTACTGACAAAAGGGTAGGGAGGGTCTCCCGGGGAATAGCGCCTCCAGGGTTCAGGATCACGCACAGAGCATATGAACAAACACCAAAACCCACCACTGAACTTTGGGCTCTAGAACATAGGAGTCCTCGCTATTTGATCGCACCCAGCCTCGAACAAACAGCTCACAGAAGATTCTTCCTCGAGGGGAGTTTGAGGGTTGTTGTTGTTGTCCACCCCACCCCCTAATTTATTTGTAGTGTTTATTTATTTCGACTCCAGCAGCCTGGAGAGGTTAATGTTTATTTTATTTTAGGAGGCAGAAAGGAGAGGGGTAGGTAGCATGGGAGCACAACTCTGTTAATTTCCAGAGGGAGAAATTCCAAAAGAAAGCTTACTTGGGAGTTTGGAGGGTTGTGTAAAACCCAGGAAATGGATGGAGAAGGAAGGAAGGAAGGAAGGAAGGAAGGAAGGAAGGAAGGAAGGAAGGAAGGAAGGAAGGAAGATAGAAGCTGATCACTTCCAAAAAGTTACAAAGATGACTACTGGATTGACTACTTCAGAGCAGAACTAATCTGTGTCCCAGGAAAGGACCTCAACTCAACGCTAGAACCCAGAGCACAGGATTGGTATTTAGAAGTTTGCGGGTACAAACAGCATTTGTCACCAATGAAGACACACAGAGAGAGCACTTCCTGGTGGATGCAACGACCTAGAGAAGGCCCCAGAATCAACCCCTGCCTGGCAACATGTCCATCTGGTTCCACGGCAGGTGATAGCAAAGCCCCATCTCTGCTTGAGACCCTGGAGAGCAGCTGTTGTTCAGCTTTGATGCTTCTGGGCTTGGTGGACAAGCAGTCGATAAGACAAGAGGGACAACTGATGGGGCTCAAATGCCGTGGGCTGGTCTGCCAAGTTGGGCGGACCATCAGCCTGACTTGGTCTAAGGCAGCGCTTTCATATAAACATACATCTATGTGCCCCAGGCTGTACGGAAGCTTGCAGAGAGAGCGAGGTGCTTCCAGCCCCTGGCTTTGCAGGATGACCTCTGACGTATCTTAGCACAAAGGGGTGTTTTGCTTTCTGCAAGAGAGCAAAGGTCAGCCAGGCGAGGGTCACGTAACTTAGTACCCTTTCTGTATAACCAGATAGCACAACCGGATCAGTTTCTCTTGCATATATGAGGTGGGGAAAAATAAATAGAGCAAGTTCAGGAACACCACCCAATCAGACCTTTGCCTCAAACCAAGGGAGAGAGAAAGAGAGAGAGGAACAAAACAAGTGAGTTGTGAATCAGATCCCCCTTGGGAAGCCCATGAAAGCTCCAAAAATCAGTCTGAGTGTCCAAATCTCCTTCTATCAGATGTCAGATGTAGAGATGTAAAACTCACAAAGGACTAGCATCCTGACATGGCCTGTGCTAGAAGGGCAGAAAATGCACTGGGTAAGGAGGAGCATCGCCCATTGGACATCATTCTCCAATTAGCGTAGCATGAACAAAACAGAGAAGCCACAACACCTTTGGAAGAAAACCTCCTGGTTCTGCAGAGGTGCCACCCACATATTATTTAAGGCCCACCATTCAAATTCAGATGCTATAGACACTCTCCCAATTCTTTGGAGACCTGAATTATGTGGTTTGTTGGCCATATGTGAAACTCTGGATTCAGAAGAAGCAGTGCGTTGGATCTCTGTGTGGCCGTGTTGCAGGTGGGGCAGAGAGAGGAGGAAAGAGAAAGAGAGAGAGGAATGAAGGACAATTCTTTTTAGGGACATCTGACATTGCATCCACCCAGTTCTTCCAGTGACACGTTTAAACTATGGAGATTCACAGTCCGTGACTTACGTGGCAAATTTGGATTTGGGAGGCTTTTGAAGTAAAATGACACCTGCCTGTTGCTGAGTTGTGATTGTGGATCCAGATATTATGATCTTTATTTAACACTTATAAAGCACCTAATGTTTTCTAAGCACCGTCATATATTAAAAGCTGAGAGAGTTCCTGCCTTTGGTCTTGCAGCCGAATGGACACAACACAAAAGGAAAAAGGGATGGGGAGGGAAGAGGAAAGCAAGCTGCTCCTTGCTAGCTGAGAGGTGGGGCCCTCCCCCTGACCATGAGGTTCTTCCTGGGAGGTGCAGGCCCCTCACTCCCCATGCTGGCGGCAGAGACCACAGTATGCCTCCCTTCAGCTCCACAGTCCCAGGCAGCTGGCAATTGGACGTGACAATCAAGAACTCTTGGAGGTCTTTGGAGCAAGAGCTGCCAGAGTGAACTCTAGTCTAGATCTAGGCAATAGGTCCTACTACATTGATCAAGGAAGGAGGGAAGACTAGGCTTCTAATTTAGTCAGCCCAAAGGTTATACTGTTGGACCCTGGTATTGCAGAAGAAACCCCTAACCTATATCCAGCTGTTGGTTATTGTTTTTTTACATCCCTATCAGTAGCTGAAAGCTCACACTGGCAGCAGGCAGAGCCAAAGTATCTTCCTCCTATTAGTTCACACCTGAAACACAGTCGCCGCCAGGGTGCTGCCTGGGCTCTCCGAAGACGACTGAGCAACAGCAAATACTGGTTCCGTGGGGCTCTCCAAAGATGATGGACAGCTGGGGAAGCTCAGTCAATAGAGCAAGAGACTTATTCTCAGGGTTGTGGGTTCGAGCCCCACACTGGGCAAAAGATTCCTGCATTTCAGGGGGTTGGACCAGATGACCCTCGCGGTCCCTTCCAGTTCTACAGATTTATGACTCAGTGCCAGCAAACGGCGCTTTAGTGGTGCATCAGTCTCCAAAGGAAGGTCCCCCAAGGACTGCAGTGTTGAGATCCTTTTGGGGTTCCCTTCCAATTCCAAGCAGCAGCGAGTGTAGAAAGACGGCGTTATCAGGGAAAAAAATGTCCAGTCTTCCTAGCATCCTTGCATAGTCTCTGCAGCCGTTAGCAAACCAGAACAAACCATTCTCTAGAGGGGGAAAAATTAATCTCTCTTTCTCTCTTTCTTCTTTCTCTGAATTGTGAAGTTGAGCTGTAGATTCAGTGAGCTGGTTCAATGATAATAAAATATACAATATATATATTGTAATGGAATCTTCCTGAAGTAGAGCCTCTTTTTGATGGCGGTGCGAGGGGCTAGCTGAGTGGGAGAGCATCTGACTTTGCATGCAAAAGGTCATGGGTTCAATGCCCAATGACATCTCCAGGGAGGGCAGGCTGGGAATATCCCTTGCCTGAAAACCGGAAGAGTCATTGTCAGTCAGTGCAGCTGGAGGGTGGGCAAGATTTATTTATTTTTGAAGTGCATCAAGGTTATCTGTCAAGGGCCACGTATCAGCGGGAGAGAGGCCAGAGCTGAAAAGAAGTGGCTCTGGAGTTGAAGCTGCGTCAATGTATTTGCAATTGTACATCTTTCCAGATGTTGCCCTTTTCTCAGATTTGCCCATCCCTAGAGAGCTGCGCCAGATTAGGATTCGGTTTGGGTTATTATATTCCCATGTTGTGCTACAAAAGCCTCAAAGCAATTTAAAAACCAACGTAAGGACACGATAATAAAAATCACAAAAGCATGCGGGAATACAAGATTGGAAAAGGGTTCATCCTCTTACATAGGCGAATCCTGCTTCCCTGGTCTGGGCAGGCAAAGGAGTCCACAAACCTCTACTCTCTTTATCAGTTCTTAAGGGTGACCCAATTCATTTTGGATTATGCAGACACCTCTATGTGCAAACATATTTGGGGTCTCACTTTGTCATAGAACAATGAGGTGGAGCTGTTATCTATGTAACCTCCCTAACACAATGTAAGCTAATATTTGTAATGAATACAAGAAGAGCCTGGATCAGCATTCTAGCCCAGCATCCTGTTCTCACCCACTTGGCCAACTGGGAACGCCCCCCCCCCCCCGCAGGATCTGAATGCAATAGCAACTCTTCTCACCTGTGATTCCCAGCAATGGGTTTTCAGAGGCACACGGTCTCCCAACAGTACAAGGACAACACAGCCATTGAAAGCCTTATGCCTCAGGAAATCTGTCCAATCCTCTTTTCTTCTCTCTCTCTCTCTCTCTCTCTCTCTGTGTGTGTGTGTGTGTGTTTGTTTGTTGATTGATTGATTGTATTTATATCCCATATTTTTCTCTGAGAAGATCAAGGCAGAGTATGTGGGTCTCTCCAGGGCTTTTGTTTTGTTTTGTTTTCAACTGGAACCCACCAGAACTCAGTTCCAGCACCTCTCAGGTGGACACCCTTGCCTTTATAAGAGAACAAGGGAGGCATTTGGGATGAGTTCTGGTACCTCTATTTCTATAAAAATAGCACTAGGTCTCTCCCTCCTCATGGAATCCCCACAACTCTGCAAAGTAGGTTATGCTGAGAGGCAGCCCAAAGTCGTCCAGGTCTCTCCCATCCCAGGTCGTAGTCTGACACTCTCACCACTTCCTCACACTGTCTCTCGGTTTTTATCCTATGTAGCAGCTAGGCGAGGGGCATGAGGTGAAAGGCCCATCCATTTGTTCTGCAGACCACAGCGACTTCATTGGATATGTAAATTGTGGTACCTAACCAGCCAAAGCCATTCCTTTACCTTAACAAAGGAACGGGTTCCTTACCACAGGCTTGGAACAGGCACAGGGCATCATCCAGACTGCACACAAAAAAACCCATAACATTGTATTTTTACATTCCTGGGGGGAAGGAGGTTGTTGTTTAGTTGTTTAGTCGTGTCCGACTCTTCGTGACCCCATGGACCAGAGCACGCCAGGCCCTCCTGTCTTCCACTGCCTCCCGCAGTTTGGTCAAACTCATGCTGGTAGCTTCGAGAACACTGTCCAACCATCTCGTCCTCTGTTGTCCCCTTCTCCTTGTGCCCTCCATTCTGAAGGAAATCAGCCCTGAGTGCTCACTGGAAGGACAGATCATGAAACTGAGGCTCCAATACTTTGGCCACCTCATGAGAAGAGAAGACTCCCTGGAAAAGACCCTGGTGTTGGGAAAGATGGAGGGGGGAAGGTAGGGGGCTCCATTTGCCATTTCCCCTTTCCCCATTGTAGCACAAGCATCTGGCCAGCAGGAGGAGCTGGAGGGTAGCTTTTCGCTGGCCAGTCGGACGCCAGGCCAGGAGGAAGGAGGAATGGGAATCTGGAGGGAGTCTTCTGGATGCTTCGCCCTCCCTCTTCCCCTGCGCAATCAGCCCTTCTCATCATGCTCCATTATCCTTGCAGCTGGGGGATCCGGGCACGCAGCACAGCAGATGGGGCCCGTCAATCTCCAGTAATTGAGACAAGAGAGATATTTATTGCCCGGCTGCCTGCTCAGCCCGGCCTTTGGCTCTGCACTGAGCCTGGGATCCTGCAACCAGCACGGGTGGAAGGAACGCACAGCCATGGCCACTTCGTCTTGCTTTTGACCTTGCTGTCCTTCCTGTTGCAGGAGCGCCTATGTCCTCCTCCTCCTCCCCTTAATATTTCACCACTATTGTTATGTATTATATGGTCACAGACCTGCAAAAACAGGGCATGCAGGGAATAAGCATTAAAACACACACTCAAAATACAGTGTGTTACAAAGAATCAAACAGGCAAACATTTAAAATGCAATATAATACAAGAGAGAGAGAAATATGCAGACTGCAACTAGAACGAATGCAACTAGAATACAACTTGGGAGGCCTTTGAGCAGAGAAAAGGAAATTATTATTATTATTATTAGTATTATTATTATTAATCCCACCCATTTGACATAGTATAAAAACACAACTAAACATCAAGCATTAGTTGTGTTTGTTTGTTTGTTTGTTTGTTTGTTTGTTTGTTTGTTTGATTGCCTCATATTCCCCATTTTTTATCCCAGAAACTCAAGGAGCAGACATAGTTTTCCAGCTCCTCATTTAATCCCCACAACAGCCCTCTAAAGTAGGTTAGGCTGAGAGGGATGAGTGGGGATATGAACACTTATTTATTTACTCATTTCGAAACCTTTCTTCTCCATCCCATTTTATCCTCACGACAACCCTGTGAGGTCGGTTGGGCTGAATGTGAATTAGCAGCACGTAGTCACCCAGCCAGCTTCAAGACAAACTGGGGGCGGCCGGGAGGGGAGGATTTGAAAGCTGGTCTCTCCCAGATCCTAGGCCAGCACTCACAACTCTACACTGGCTCTCTCCAAAGCTCTATACACTAAGGAAATACAAAATGAGAAACAGATTGTTAAAAATCTAATGAAACAATACAAGCCTATAGTATTCCCCGCCTCCATGGTCACTCAAGTGAAGTCGCACACTTTGCCTTGCTCTGCCACGGATGTGGCCAAAGTGGACCTCCCTCCGGCCAGCCTGGATGAGAGAGAGGGGGAAATGAGCTCTGCTTAGGAAATGCTTCTCCGCTCTCTCTCCGAGTCTTTTTTTGGGTGTCAGGTGTCAAGGCCAAAAAATGTTCTGGAGACTCTCAGAACCTCCAGGGGTTATTCTGGCCTGCAGCCAAGGATGACTACGACTTCAGGATGGGCAGCGGCGGGGGCTCTTCCTAATCTTCAAGCAGTTGCTTTCCTTCGCTGACTCATCGTCTCCGAGACAGCGAGAAAGAGAAAGATCTTTCTCTCGGTCACCTTCTCCTCACCAGCCGCCTTGATTCTGCCTCGCAGCCATCTCACGACAGTGGTACAGTGGTGCCCTGCAAGACGAATGCCTCGCAAGACGGAAAACTCGCTAGATGAAAGGGTTTTGCGGTTTTTGAGCTGCTTCGCAAGACAAATTTCCCTATGGGCTTGCTTCGCAAGACGAAAATGTCGTGCAAGTTTGTTTCCTTTTTCTTAACACCGTTAATACAGTTGCGGCTTGACTTCGAGAAGCAACTCATAGAACGCGGTGTGGTAGCCTTTTTTGAGGTTTTTGGTGATTTTTGAAGCTTTTCCAAAAATTTTCCGACACCGTGCTTCGCAAGACGAAAAATTCGCTAGACGAAAAAACTCGCGGAACGAATTAATTTCGTCTTGCAAGGCACCACTGTACCTTGTTTCCTGAACTGCTTAGCTGTCAAACAAATCAGCTCCCGAACGCCGCAAACCCGGAAGTCAGTGTTCTGGTTTGCGAACGTTTTTCAGAAGCCGAATGTCCAACACGACTTCTGCTTCAGTGAGGGAAGTTCCTGCAGCCAATTGGAAGCCACGCCTTGGTTTTCAAACCAAGGTACCACTGTGCTCAAATGCACTCCCATCTTCCCTGGCCATCCATCAGGCTGGCTGGGAATGATGGGAGTTGGAGTCTGCAATTCCTGGAAGGCAAGTGGAGGGGCCTTGATGGGAAGGTACAAAATGATGGAGAATGTGGGTTGGGTTTTTTCCCTCCCTCTCTCCATTCATTCCAACTGGTAGAGATCTGATGAAGCTGAATATTGGGAAATTCAGGACAGATAAAAGAAAGGGCTTCTTTAAACTGTGTGAACTGTGTGAACAAACCTGAGCCAGACGGAGCAATAATCTGACTTCTTCTTAGGCCTCTTCCTATGACATATCTTGTGTTGCCTGCCACCCCAATCTCCAAGCGGTGAGAGATTCTAAGGTCTCCAGGCACTTCCCCAGAGTTCGTGTTTCCCTTTGGAAATGTGGCACAGTGGAAACTGTGGTGTCTTTAGGATGTATGGTTTATTGGATACATCTATGCAACCTGAGCCTAGGATGGAGGGGTTCACAGCATTCACACCCCAAGGCCCAGTTTCTTCTTCCATAGCCGCAGCCTTGGATTCAAGCAGAAATCAAAGCCTTGCTCTCTGCCTGTCTGCTTGCTGGTTTGTTCTCCAGCTTCCATAACAGCAAACTCTGCTCTCCAACTCAGGCATTGCCCTTCTTGCTATTTGGGAGTTGAGGAAAGGGCCTCACCCATTGGCCCCCCAGCACAGAGCTGCCTCTCATTTGCTTTCTTAATGGCCCATCACCCAGGTGATCACCTGAACACAGGAAGCTAGCCAGGCTTGATTTGCTTCTAACTAATAATAATAATAATAATAATAATAATAATAATAATTTCTATTTATACCCCCCCTCCCCCAGCCAAGACAGGGCTCAGGGCGGCTAACACCCGATATAAAAACATATTGATTGAAATACAACTTAAAAACAAGATTAAAATACAACATTAAAATACAGCCCCATTTCAATGGAAACTCAAATTTTGGGGATGATAACGTCAAGTCTTCACCAAGGCTAACTTTCCAGACTGGTCCTACATGGGTCAGAAATACATACAGGGAATATATAGGAATATAGGTGACTGGCTCCCACAAACTCATAGCATCCCTGCCTGAAATGCTAGAAAGCAGCTGCCAGTCAGTGTAAACAGCACTGAGCCAGAGGAACCAATGCTCTGACTTGTTCTAAGGCAGCTCCCTATGACATACATACGAAAGACTCAGGTACTCCAGAGCCACTAAGGGGTGTGGCCTGCCCAGAGGGGTGTGGCTTGTAGAGAGTTGCAAGAACCAACTTTGGAAGATGAAGGTGAACGTTGGAAGATTTAAGCAGGGTAAAACAAAGCCCTTTTATGCAGGGCAGTTAAACTATGGAACCCCCTCCCACAAGAGGCAACGATGGCTTCAAAAGAGGATTAGACAAATTCATGGAGGAAAAGGCCATTGATGGCTTTTAGTTCAGTCGGTAGAGCATGAGGCTCTTAATCTCAGGGCTATGGATTCAAGCCTCACATCGGGCAAAAGATTCCTGCAACGCAGGGGGCTAGACTAGATGGCCCTTGGAGTCCCTTCCACCTCTACAATTCTATGGTTCTGTGGTTATGAGAGGCCTGGCAGGCTGGATTTAGCTCTCAGGTTTCCCTACCTCTTCTAAGTAAAAATAAAAAAATTCCTTCCAGTAGCACCTTAAAGACCAACTAAGTTAGTTCTTGGTATGAGCTTTCGTGTGCATGCACACTTCTTCAGATACACACAAAAGCTCATACCAAGAACTAACTTAGTTGGTCTTTAAGGTGCTACTGGAAGGAATTTTTTTATTTTGACTATGGCAGACCAACACGGCTACCTATCTGTAACTCTTCTAAGTAAGGCAGAGGAAGGAAGGGCAGCAAATACTCCCCAAACACATTCCCTCCGCAGGTTGGCCTGTGCTTATTTTCAATTTGCTGAGATCAAACGCAGGCCTGGAAAGCCAGGATCCTGCTCAGCTCCCATGGGAATTGGTCTCCATCCCACCGCTCCCCTCCCTGGAAAAACACACAGGGCAGAAATGACAAATGCTGTCAGGACCTGGGCATCGTTCATCAACAGTTCCTCCGGCCAAGAGTAATTTCCATTAATAGACCTCTGGAATTCCTCTCCCAAAATAGGCGTTTGTCTGTTGATAAGGGGCAGCTGGCGGCTCCAGCTCTCCACAGTCAAGAGGCTCCACAAAGCAGTTCGGGACGACTCCAGGACGCCTCGCCATGACAGAACGCCAAGTCCCCTTCACTTTCCTGCGCAGCCCCAGCTGGGATCCCTTCCGGGACTGGTACCGGGGCAGCCGCCTCTTTGACCAGTCCTTTGGGATGCCCCTCATCCCTGAGGACTGGTACAAGTGGCCTGCGGGGACCACCAGCTGGCCGGGCTACATCCGCCCTCTGGCCAGCACTAGCCCAGAGCCGGTGGCCGCCAGCCCAGCCGCTGCTGCTGCCGTTGCCAGTCCAGCTGCCAACCCAGCATACAGCAGGGCGTTGAGCCGCCAGCTCAGCAGCGGCATCTCTGAGATCCGGCAGACTTCCGAGAGCTGGAAAGTGGCCTTGGACGTCAACCATTTTGCGCCCGAGGAGCTGGTGGTGAAAACAAAAGACGGCGTTGTGGAGATCTCAGGTAAGGGCCATCCCTTGAGAGGCTGGGAGGGGGGCTTCAGGCCTGGAGGCCCAGTATAGCTCCCAGAGGACTCTCCCCAAGGCACACACCCTCCCTTCCCTCCTGTGGTGTAGTGGTTAGAGTGTCGGACCAGGACCTGGGTTCGAATCCCCACTCAGCCATGAAGCTCACTAGGTGACCTTGGGGGGAAGTCACACAATCTCACCCTAACCAACCTCGCAGGGTGGTTGTTTGTATTACATGGGGGGCAGCGGGAACCCTCTATGCCGCCTGGAGCTCCTTGGAGGAATCTTATTAATGCAATCATTAATCCATCGATTGATGGCTGACTTGCTCAATGGATGAATAGATTTGCTGCATTTTTCTCCAAAGAGATCAAGGTAGCAAACTTGGTTCTTCCTCGTCTCAGTTAATTCCACAATGACGCTTTGAGGTAGCTTAGGCTTGAGGGGGCCCCAAGGTCATCCAATAAGCTTCTTCGGGGCTGGGGTGGGGTGGGGATTTCAGCCCTGGCCTCTCCCAGGTCCTAGCTAGACTGACACTCTGACCACTAGGCCACACTGGCTCTCTGCACTCTGAAGTATTTCTGCCTGGCTGGATTGTGTCCTTGAGCTCTGATAAGGCCATTGTGCCCTTTGCCTCAGGCGACAAAATGTATTGGAGCTGCCCAGGCATCGTGTGTGTGTGTGTGTGTGTGTGATGAATGGACCAAAAGAAAGTTGTACCTGAAAATAAGATAAGGCACCTTCTCTGCTTTCGGAAATAAAGGCAGGTGATGTGGAACTCAAAAATCTGCTGAGACTCCAATCCTGAAAAATGTGGAATCTTCCCAAGCCTCTAGGAGACTAGATCATGGAACTCATAGAACCACAAAACTGAAGAGTTGGAAGGGATACAAAGGGTCATCTAACCCCCTGCAAAAAACAGGAATTCACAGCTAAAGAATAGTAATCCAGGTGAGGTCTGACCAAGGCAGAATAGAGCGGGACTATGACTTCCCTGGATCTGGACACTACACTTCTGTGGATGCAGCCTGGAATAGCATTAGCTTCTTTTGCTGCTGCATCACACGGTTGGCTGATGATCGGATTGTGGTCCACTAAGACCCCTAGATCCTTTTCGCCTGTACTGCTGCCAAGCCAGGTGCCCCCTATCTTCTGTTTGTGCAGCTGGTTCTTCCTGCCTTTTGTCTCAACTCTACTCAGGTGGCAGGTGGAGGGCTTGAAACTCCAGGTAGGCAAGGGGGTATTTAATAATAAAACACTTATTAAGGAAGCCATGTACACAGCTGCTGCCAGTCAGTGCAAGTACACTACAGTGATACCTTGGTTCATGAATGGCTTAGTTGAACAAATTGGCTCCCAAACGCCGCAAACCCAGGAATAAGTATTCCAGTTTGCGAATGGTTTTCGGAAGCCGAACGTCTGATCTGACGTGACTTCTGCTCAAGTGTAGGAAGCTCCTGCAAGCAATCAGAACCCACACCTTGGTTTTGGAGAACCACTGTACTAAGATGAACCAATGGTCTGACTTGGGAGAAGTCAGATCACTATGTTCCTATGGCACTGGAAATTCATGTTTTGCAGGACCCTAGCCCTCTTCCTAGGGACGCGGGTGGCACTGTGGGTTAAACCACAGAGACCAGGACTTGCTGATCAGAAGGTCGGCGGTTCGAATCCCCATGACGGGGTGAGCTCCCGTTGCTCGGTCCCTGCTCCTGCCAACCTAGCAGTTTGAAAACACGTCAAAGTGCAAGTAGGTAAATAGGTAGTGCTTCAGCGGGAAGGTAAATGGCGTTTCTGTGCGCTGCTCTGGTTCGCCAGAAGCGGCTTAGTCATGCTGGCCACATGACCCGGAAGCTGTACTCGGTCCCTCGGCCAATAAAGCAAGATGAGGGCCGCAACCCCAGAGTCGGCCATGACTGGACCTAATGGACAGGGGTCCCTTTACCTTTAACCCTCTTCCTACAAGTGCCATCTGACCTGTTTTTAATTCTGAATTCTAAATCGTCGTAGTGTGTCCAGAGACCTGCTGGTGAAGGATGGGTAATTAGAATTGTAGAATCATAGAACTGTAGAGTTGGAAGGGACCACGCGGGTCATCTAGTCCAGCGCTCTGCAATACAGGATTCTTTTACCCAAGCTGGGACTCGAACCCACAAGCCTGAGATCAAGAGCCTCATGCTCTACCGACTGAGATATTAAGTACTACTAATAATACAATTTGCTAGTTTTCTTTTTCTCTCCCTGTTGGGGGTGCGGAGATCATCCCCCCCTCCCAACCTCTTTTTCAGCCCAACGGTGGAGGGAAAAAGCTAATGAGATAAAGCCACATTAGTCAGTAACAGAATATTGGGAGGGAGGGAGAGAAGGACTGGTCTTGTGACACCTTAAAAGCCACTGGGTTTATTGTGCCAAATGCTTTTGTTTTTTTGAGGCGCATCAGGGCGATGAGTGCTCTGAGTCGGATCTCCCTACTTTTTCCCTCGGTGAGGCTCCTCCAATCAGAGGAGCCGGAAAGAACAAAGATGGGTGTGGCCCAAGGAGGCAGACAAAGGAGCACAGAGCTTGGGAGGTCCCCCCCCCCTCTGCCCCCCCAGCCAGCTGGGTTGCAGCTGCCACATTACACCCCTGATTAAAATCAATGAGATTGATCAGGTGCCAAGTTTGCGCCTTAGAGAATCGTGGGCAGAGGAGGAGCGGAGAGGAAGCCTGGAATCACAACCTTCCCCCCCCCCCCCCACCCCAGAGACGCCCTTTCTTTTTCTTTCTTTCTTTTTTAATATTCAGAAATATGAACAGTTTATTTTGAGACAACAATAAACCTATTTAGCAAAACATTAGTAAATAGGTGGAAATGAGAGAATTATACTATATTGGACATTTTGGCTATTACTAAAACGATCATTCTCCCCAAATTAACAGATTCCCCCTTGCTGCTACATGCAAGACACCCTTTCTGGGAAGCATTATTCCCTGTCATTCCCTACCCCCCTCAGCTGCTGGGTACCTCTGAGCCCCTCCCCAAAATCTGCTGCCAGGCCATTCTGAATTATTCATGCTTTCACTCAGTCCCCACCCTCTCAGGAATTGGGATAGGATAAATGTGGCTCCCCCACCCATAGCTGTCAACTTTTCCTTTTCTTGCGAGGAATCCTATTCGGAATAAGGGGATTTCCCTTTTAAAAAAGGGGAAAGTTGACAGCTAAGCCCCCACCCCACTTCTCATGCTCTGTTGATACCGCAGTCGGCACCCATCCTTGTGGGGTCCCACCCCCCCCATCCAAATCTCAGTTCGTCGCCCTCTGAAATATTAATGGATGTATGCGGTCCATGGCTTAACATGTGGCCATGGCAACCAGCACAGCAGCAGGCAAGGGTGGGGAGGCAGGAACACAAGGAAGAGGGAATGGTTTGGTGTTGCAGTCAATTCTCAAAAATACGGCAGCAGTGAAGGTTGGCTGGTTAGTTGGTTTCTTCGTAGCTTTATACCAGGCCCAGGGTTCTCAGGGTGGCTTATGAAAATCAGCACTGAAACAGCCCCTGCTAGGCTGACTATTTAAAAAAAGACACAGCACACGAGGAAAAGGGAGGAGGAGGGAGGATGAGGGAAGCAAGCTCAAAGTTACAGCTGTTCATGCCGTCCAGGTTAGAAGGCTCCCTCCCTTCTGGCACCAACCAAAGGGCAAGAGGCATGCTGATGCTCGGGGTGACCAGTGATTTCCCTACAGATATTCATAGAACTGTAAATGATCCCTGAGGAACATCTAGTCCAACTCCCCTTGCAATGCAGGAGATTATACCTGCAGCCTTGGCATTATCAGCACCACGCTCTAACCAATTCATCCATGTTAAGCATTAAATATCTATTCTTTTTAAACATATGTCTCCCCCATCTTTAAAAAAAGGGGAAGGTGGTTTATGCCAAGTCTGAAACTTCACCCATTCAGTAGCAGGGATGAGGGGCAGAATTTGGTTCGGGTCATATTTAAAGGCCTACAGAGGTAATTCACACTTTTTGGAGCAATCCACAAACCATATCAGGCCACCTTTGCAAATCTGAACGTCTCCAGATATTTCAGCACAGTTCTGCAGCCAAGTTATGTTTGCAGAAATGCATATGATTTTGGAAGAGTGGGTGTTACTAGGGTAAAGAAATGCATATACTTGGGCTAAACATACCTAAAAATGCATATATTCAGTGGGTGGGTGGGAACCATAGCAAACAGCATTCTGTTAGGGAAGATTACTTTGCAGGAATATGTATATTAGAGAAAGTTTCATCAAATCACTTATTATGCTGGAACAAACCCATTAAGATAGAGGAGAGAGTGAAAAATAACAACACTCAATGCAGCATTCATGTATTTTTAATACCATATGATGCACAGAGTAAGACACACACATATTTGAAACAGAATGTGCTACAAGGAGAAAACCTGAGATACAAATAGCAGTTAAAATGAGAGTACCATTTTGCAAGGCCTTTGAGGAGAGAGGAGGAACTTGGTTATTAAATCATTTGTATCAGCCAAGAAATATTCCAAATACCAACTCCAGGGTTCTTCCCTTATACGGGGCAAAGGAGAGAAAATCCCATAGGTTTATGCATATTAAGAGAAATTCACATTAAAATGCTGGTGGATTTTCATGAGGAGGTTTTTTAAAATAATAATAATAATAATAATAATAATAATAATAATAATAATAATAATAATTTAAGATTGGAAAAATGAGAACCTGAAACTGACCTAAGCCTTTGGATAATTAAACAATCTGTGGCCTTTTGGACTGTCTGTGTGTGTTAGTGTTTTTGCTAGTTATTATGGTATGTATTCTTGTGTTTTCACTTTGCAAATTGCACATTGCAAATCTTCGGATGAAGGGCAGTATAGAATATAATATATAATAATAAATATTAATAATAATAACCCATCCTTAAGTAAGCGTGCATGCAGATGCCACAGGCTTCCCTTTGAAGCCTTATTTACCTAGGGATCCATTAGCCACGCCATCCCCTGGACTCGGAGGGAACAAAAGTACCAGGAAAGCAAAATCTTCTTTGGAGAAAAAGAGTTTATTGAGATCTGAGCACAGAGTCAAGGTCTGTACTCAGAGACAGCCAACTGGATAGTTCCTAAAAATATACTGGCTGTAAAGCAAGACATTTCAGCAGACTTTCTTATACCCGCAGACTTCCCCAATCGGCTAGCAAATATTGCTTGCTAAACACATTTTATTGCTTTGCTAAACATTTCTGTCTTTCTGCTAAGCCAAGCACTCCCTCCCACCTCCTTGTACACGTGTCTTCTTTTGTTAGCTAAGCTTTCCCTTCGTATCTCTTCCTATTCTTGCATTACTTAAAAGCAGAAGTAAAGCAGGAAACATCTTGCTAGTGGTTTTTCGGTTAACAGCAGTTTCTGGCTGGGCAGGAAGCGACCTTCTGACCTGTAGCTAGCATCAGCAGTTTCAAGTAGCTGGTTTAGGCTTTTGCAAGCAACTGCAGTTTTGGGCTGTTTTGACCATCCTAGCAGAGTGCAGGAATTTATTATGTGTAGATAATATTTGAGAGCAACAGAATAAAATATTGAGATAAACCTTTCCCATCTCCCTTTACTCCGTCCTCTTCTTTTGAACAATCTATTACTTAGATTCGTTCTGGGGTAGGGGTCTATATTCTCTCATTACAGCAATCACGCGAGGTCTCATCATGCGAGACATCATCTTTCCCATCATATGTTGCAGGCATTGCATTAAGCAGGGTATACAGAAGCAAAGAAGCAATAGAAGCATTATTGGGCCTATTCTTCCCACAAATACGATACCGTTCATGCCAACAGAAATACGAGAGCATCCATATGACAAGGGCGGTACATATCACTCCTACCCACCAAACCCAATATCTCCATGGTTCCTCCCACCAATATTCAGGGGGTGTGCTCATTGTTGAAGAGCCCACTGATATTTGTGCCCGACTACCTGTTGAGCCTCAAGGATGAGAGCCCACCGGTGAGCTGATGCTCCCACTATGTGGGTCAATTTTTCTACTAACCCTGTTGGGTGGATTGAACTCTCGTGCTGCCTCCCTAGTGACCAGAGCATATGGAAGCTGAAATCCTGGGGTGGCAATTCTTACTGGCACTTGTTTAGTAATTTCAATGCACACCTGGCTAAGGCTCCCACCCCTGCAATACTTGCATTAAGATAGGTTCCGTCCCATCTATCACCTGGGTTAAGAGTAGGACCTGGTCTATCAAATGAGGTTGGTACAGTGCTCTACCTTCCAGATAACAGTTGACTACCCTCCCACAACAGCAAGAGCGGTACAGAACTAGATAGATTTCGATCGTCTCTGCAGCTTCCCGTAAGAGCACTGTCCATGCGTGCTGGTCAGTGGTGTGGGAGAGGAGCCACAACGGGGCAGTGGGGTGTCTCAATACGGTAATCTCATCAAACCCCAGTTTCCAATAGCCAAGGAGCACGCCATCTCTTACCACCGGCAAGACGAACCAGTCGTAGCAGAGGCCAGCAGGCCAATAGGGTTGGTATGGTTCGGTAGGGTCAGGGCAATAAGACATAGAGCAAGTCAATAAAGAAAATAAGAGAGAAAAGAGAAAGTCTTTGTAACTGTCCTTGTGATGATTAGTCGCAGGATCGCGTTGCCCGTGGCCTAACGCTTTTTTTCCTGGTAGCGTCAGACACAAGGTGATGATCAACTTCAGAGGGTCAGCAGGATTTCTTTTGCAAGTCCAGACACCCTTCTTCAGATGCGTGTGATGTACCCAGGGGATCACCTCGACTACTTTCACTGCAGTTGGGGATGAGGGGGTCGCCAGACGCTGTCACTCAGAGGGACTGGTGAACCGGCTCAGCGAGACTGCCACGGGACTGCAGGCGTACGCTCGAGGGAATACCTGGAAAGAAAGCAAACACACACAACAAACACAGGGATTGCACTTGTTCTTGGGTGATGTGATCTCCCATCTGCCCCAAACTGGCGGGGATGCCTCGGACGAAAGGGGTTGGCCTGCCATATAGAAGTTCACAGGGTGATAGTTCTCAGTCTCTTGGTTGGCGCACAGGGCACATTTTGGGATATAGCAGCAGTTAGTTATAGCAGCAGTTAGTTGAGGTAGAATATTCTCCCAAGGTGTGCTTTAGCAGCTGGGCCTCCCAAATGGGTGGACTCGTGGTAATTCTTTACAATTGTGCTGGCCAGATGTTGGGGTACAAAAACACGGCTGTCTGGTCCTTCCTGGAGCGTTGCTCCTTCTTGGCTGGTCCACTGCTGTTCATCAAGGGTGTAACGTGGTTCCACATCGTCTGGAGTGAGTTCTGGTACCAATATCAAAAGTCCTGGTGGTGCCTCTAAATTGGCTGGAGAACAAATGTCTACGTTGGGGGCGCTGCCTGTGGGCGCCCCTCCCATCCAATTCTTCACCGTGCGTAGAGATATCAGCCTCTGGAGTGATATCAGCAAGGCAGTCGTCACTGGAGGGGATCTTCAGGATGCTGAGACACAGTCCAATCTGAAGCAACTTTCCTATGTGGTGGACCCAAGGGGTGGTGCCAGCGATCTTCACAGCTGTGGGTGTGGAGAGCAGATGGGCCCTTCCAGCACGGTTGCAGTGGTGCCTGGGACCAGTCTTATCCACACCTCGTCACCTGGCTCAAACTGGTCACGCAAGGAGTTCGGGCCTGGGTTGAGAGAGAGAATCTCGAGAGAGAGACTGTACATAATTGTTCAATTCCACATCTTGAGCAGGGATAGGTGAAAGCATGCACACATAAGGAACCGGTCTCCCAAACATCACTTCAAAAGGGTGACAAGTGAATACGTTTCAATGGGAGGCTACAGACTCTAAGCAAAGCCAAGGGCAACATGAACACCCAATTAGACCCTGTTTCTTGGGTCAATGGTTTTTCAAAGTCCTGTTCATCCTTTCCTATTTTCCAGAACTTTGGGGCCTATATGCAGTACCCACCATCTTCCTTCTTCACTGGCAACAGTGGGGTGTTTCACTGTGATTGGCATTGTTTCAAGATTCCATGTTGAAGCAATCGCTTCAAATGCACCCACATTCTTTCAGCTGCCTGTCGTGGGATGGGGTATTGGTTTTTATCTTCCACCCATAGTCCAGGGTCAACATCATGAAGCAGGCTAACAGGGAGGATTCCCTCCTCTTCTTTTACCATAATTAAGCACCAATGGTCTCACAGGGGCATTTCTAAAGAAAACTCTCCTGCTGGTCCAGTTGTCATCATTACTTCCCCCATTGGTTGGAAGGAAATCTGGGCTTGTAATTTTGTTAACAAGTCTCGGCCCAATAAAGGAATGGGACACTCTGGTATATACAAAAATTTTGTGCTGGACTACTAGGCCACCTAAAAACGGGGCCTTTTGTGATTTACCTGTGGCTCCAATTATATTAACCACTTGGTTTGTGGGTTTTGTTACAGGCACAGGTAAGACTGAGTGGGCAGCTCCCTTGTTCACCTTCTCCTACCTGTAATAAGGTAGCTAGGTTAAGGGCTGTGGCAACCTGAAACTTCAGGCGTGAATGTAATAACAGTATCTGGCACTTCCTCTTGGAGTTACACAGCTGGTGTCCTGTCCAAACGTGAATTTATCTGCCTTTGTGAGTAGGGTGGCCACTGCCACAATCACTCTCATACGGGGGGGGGCAACCTCTGTTCTGTTGGGGTTAGCTTCTCTGACAAGTATTCGACAGGTTGCTGCCAATTTTCCAGTTTCTGGCATAAGACTCCCTTGGCTACCCCCCTGGTCTTCATCTGTGAACAGGGTAAAAGGCTTCTCGGGGTTTGGATGCCAAGCACTGGGGCTTGTTGTAATGTCACTTTGAGATCCTGAAAAGCCTGCTGCTGTTCCCTGCCCCATATAAAAGGATCCTTCTCTATTCCCCTAGTTGACTCATGCAGGGGCCAAGCAATGCTTCTGTAGTTAGTAGTGAGTCCAGGGGATATTGTTCATCATCATAAGTGGGATTATAGGTTTTAAAAAAAATCCCTTCAAACAATTTTATGATCTTCACTGGGTTCTCCTCTAAAGAGGGGTTCTGATTTCTCCAATTACAAACATCTGTACTTGAAAAGGGTATATGCTGGACCGTGCCTCCGCTTGTCCAGCTGGGACAGGGGCTGGTGGATCATAAACCCTCTGAAGGGGCATTTCTCCAGCTGCCTGATCCTTCCTGGTTTTCTCATACTGTCTGTGAGACATAACTCTCTTCGCCGCCTGTCCCCACTTACGTTGCCATCTCTTCCTCTTTTCAGGGGTGCAGCATTCTGCTGCCTCAACTAACAAGGGGCTCACATCCAACTTTTTCCCCCAAATGGCTTTGCAAACTCCTTTAGTCTCTTTTTCTGTCTTTCTGTCCACATTTTCTTTCCTTGATTCATATCATCTAGTATTTTCCTAAACTCTTCGTTATCTTCCTCATCTTCCTCTTCTTCCGTCTCACTATCCTCCTTCGCAGGTCCTCCTCCCCCTACACCAGCACCTCCCTGTGCTTCTTGATTTTGGCCTGGGGGGGGGGTTGGAGGGGCTGTTGGTGGAGTGTAAAGTGGTGGCTTAATCACTCCCCCTCCTCATCTTCTGGGTCTTCTAACACCAGAGGCTTCACTGTACAAATCCTGTTCTGTGTGTTGCTGTCACAGCAAGACTTTAGCCATGGTAGATTCTTTTTTTTACATTGGTCTTCCATGTAGAGATATAGGGGATCTGGTCTGGGTGGACATTTAATATATTTTGCCACAGGGGGTTGATTTGCCACAGGGGGTTGATTAATTGCAAATCAAAGCCACGCAGTTCCCTGGGTTGGCAAGTCCACCTCACATAAAGTTTTGAGTCTCTGTTTTTCAATTTGAATCATCACTCTTCGTGGCTGTTTTCCAGTTATTTAAAAAGCATTCCAGAGGAATACATTGGCTTGCTCCAGACCCTATTTTTTCAGATACTCCCGCTCCTAACTGGGTTTTCAAAATTCTCTCACACTCCACATGCTACATTTTGTCAGAAAATGCACAATCCTACAATCGCTCGGCCAAGGGGACACTAAGCCTTGGCCCTCATTCAACAATTCATCCACTAGAGTATCTGACACACAACATGCCAACAAAACACTCAATTCCCTCTTCCCCATTCCCTTTCCCAAACCTTTACCAATTCCTTTCCTGGTGGCATTCTTACTGCACGGGCACGCTACTGCCAACTACCAGGTGAGGCTGATCAGGCCTCTGGCCCTTTCCCTCGGGCCCCTAGCCCTTTCCTTCGGGCCCCTAGCCCTTTCCTTCGGGCTTACCTTTCTCCGCTGCGGACCTGTCCCCTCGGCGCCGTTCTGTCCTCTTGTTCTCCCTCAACTAGATGTCTCTGCTCCAGGACGGTGTGGCAATCTCCCCCCACAAACTGGCAGGGTGTGCACTGGAAATGCGAACGCCGATCGGAGCTGTTCACCTTGGTTGAGCCTGGCCCTCCGGTCCGTATTTGGGAAGGGGGCAAATCCCGGGCGAGCCCCCAGAGAGATGAAGCCTTATTTACCTAGGGATCCATTAGCCACGCCATCCCCTGGACTCGGAGGGAACAAAAGTACCAGGAAAGCAAAATCTTCTTTGGAGAAAAAGAGTTTATTGAGATCTGAGCACAGAGTCAAGGTCTGTACTCAGAGACAGCCAACTGGATAGTTCCTAAAAATATACTGGCTGTAAAGCAAGACATTTCAGCAGACTTTCTTATACCCGCAGACTTCCCCAATCGGCTAGCAAATATTGCTTGCTAAACACATTTTATTGCTTTGCTAAACATTTCTGTCTTTCTGCTAAGCCAAGCACTCCCTCCCACCTCCTTGTACACGTGTCTTCTTTTGTTAGCTAAGCTTTCCCTTCGTATCTCTTCCTATTCTTGCATTACTTAAAAGCAGAAGTAAAGCAGGAAACATCTTGCTAGTGGTTTTTCGGTTAACAGCAGTTTCTGGCTGGGCAGGAAGCGACCTTCTGACCTGTAGCTAGCATCAGCAGTTTCAAGTAGCTGGTTTAGGCTTTTGCAAGCAACTGCAGTTTTGGGCTGTTTTGACCACCCTAGCAGAGTGCAGGAATTTATTATGTGTAGATAATATTTGAGAGCAACAGAATAAAATATTGAGATAAACCTTTCCCATCTCCCTTTACCTTCACTCTTCGGATGCCATTTTTGCCCAGTGTTTCTGACACGGAGGAAGCCAGGTGGCGGCTGCTGCTGCTGCTGCACCTTGCCAGTGGCTGGGCACTGGCCCTGCTGCTCTCCTCACGCCCTGCCCATCCCTGCCTCTTGGATTCTGCTTTGTCGAGGGTGCATGTGGCTTAAAACCCTGCAGGGGTGAGATAATGGCGGGGATGGTGGGTGGGATGCATTTTCCCATCTGCCTCAGGTGGCAAAATATCTTGAGCCAGACCTGTGAGAGAGACATGATTGGAATAGGGGTCCCTTCCAACTTTACAATTCCACGATCCTATGCTTCAGAATGCAGGTTGGCTAGAGCTGGTTGGGTGCCTGGGGGAGAGTTAAATGAATGTATTGGGGGATTTCCCCATCTCTTAAGGCAGTATCGATGTCCCCATGACAGTGTCGTGTTTTTTTTCAGGCAAGCATGAAGAAAGGCAGGACGATCATGGGTTCATCTCCAGATGTTTCACAAGAAAATACACGTAAGTAGGTGAACCAGTTGGCTGGGGAAGGAAGCGAGGCTTTTCAGGGTCTGAGGACAAGGAAGGCAGATCTGCTGCTCCACCAACCTCAATCTTGATTTTTTCCAAGCCTTTCTGCCATCTGTCTCTCATTGCCTTGCAAAGGAATTTGTCCAAACAGCTCAGCTGTCTCTTCTGCTGGATTCTAATCCTCATTGGGCACAGGACCACAGGCCTGGAAGAGACCCCCTGATATCATCCAGACTGACCCCCTCGAACCCATAACAATGTACTGCTTTGGGTACCTCGCCTCATTCCACTCTCACTCTTCTCTGTTCCCTTCTACAGGCTGCCCCCTGGTATCGACCCTGCTGCAGTCCGCTCCTCCCTTTCTCCCGATGGCATGTTGACGATAGAGGCTCCTTTGCCCAAGCCGGCCATTCAGTCTGCCGAAATCCAGATCCCTGTCACCTTTGAGGCGCATGCCCAAATCACCCCGGCAGGAGCCAAGAAACCGGAAGAGGCTCCCAAGGTGTAAATGACGGGTGGGAGTTTACCACTCGAGGTTCAAAAACGGGCAAACCCTCCTGTATCCCTTTTTTTTGTAAAGACAGAGACCTCTGCAACAGCGCCACAAATAAAGTTGTGTTTTTTTTAAACCCCATGTATGGTTTTTGATTTATTTATTTTGAATCGTCTTGTTTTTGTGTTTGGGGTCATGGTGGGAGTCGGCCGATTAACGGGCATCCATGTGGACTAAGAATCAAGGCCTTCAAAACAGACAGTCAGATGCAATGGACATATAAAAATAATTATCATTAACAAGTAAATGTTTCAAAGCACGCAAAACCAAGCATACAGATTTGATGCACATCAGCACCCCACAGTTTAGTCCTTTTCAGAAGACATCTGAATGCAACCCTCTATTGGGAAATTTTTAATGTCTAATGCCTTACACTTTTTAATGTGCTGTAACCCACCCAGACTGGCTGGGGAAAGTAAGCCAGGTGGGTGGGGTATAAATAATAAAATTTGTTGTTGTTGTTGTTGTTGTTGTTGTTGTTGTTGTTGTTGTTGTTCTTCTTCTTCTTCTTCTTCTTCTTCTTCTTCTTCTTCTTCTTCTTCTTCTTCTTCTTCTCCTCCTCCTCCTCCTCCTCCTCCTCCTCCTCCTCCTCCTTCTCCTCCTCCTCCTCCTCCTCCTCCTCCTCCTCCTCCTCCTCCTCCTTCTTCTCCTTCTCCTTCTCCTTCTCCTTTTCCTTCTCCTCCTCTTGGGTAATGCATCAATGACCAACCCCATTCATAAGTACTGGTCATCCCTAGCTGGGTTGCACAGTTGCTAGGCAACCCCTCCAGGGAGCAGGCCCACTCTCTACAACTCAGTGCGTTTACTGTCCACCAGCGGCTCAAACCCTTTTCCATGCTCACAGAGAATTCTTTCCATGTAAGGAAACCATAATGTGGGAAATGAACCTGAAACCCACCAGGCTGAATGGAGCTCACCAGCTACATATAAGATCAGCAGAAAGGGGGCAAGGAAGGGTTTAAGGCCAGCCAGAATTGGCCAGCTGTGGCTAGCACGTGGCTGCAGTTGGCTTCCACAATCCTGCTCAAGATGGATCTCAGTCTTTCTTTGTTATGTACTAAGCTTGGATCCTAGAACAATAGGCAGGTAGGATCCTAGAATGCAACAACTGATTGGCTTGCAGGAAAAGACCAATCAGGCTCCAGGAGCGAAGCAGTCAGCCAATCAGACGGGACTCATTGTGTAAATAATGTATATAAAAGCAAGAGGTTTAGGGGGCAATTCAATCACTGTTTTACAAGCTGCAACAAAGAGCATGAAATCACTGCAGGACTCTGAGTATATTTCATTGTTCTTTGCCCTCTTCTTCCCAGCACACCTTGCTAAACACTCTCTTTTCCTGTCTCTTCACCCCCAGTTACCCTGGTAACCTTCTGTCTGCCCAGGCCCAAGAATTCCTCTTACATGGGGCATCGACACCTTTTGTTGTGTTCATGTCTCCATCCCAGGTGTAGCCCTGACTTGGAAAGGAAGCTTACCCTGTTTTCCCCCAGTAGCCTGCAATTTCCCCTTCAGTACTCCAAATAATCAAAATCTGACCATTTATTAATTTCTAGGGTTTAGCCCCCCACCCCCAGTCTATAACAATATATTGGTGTGAGGGAAGGGAAATTTTTTATTCAGTTTGTACTAAAAAGGCAAATCTACTAGATTTGCACTTTCCGGAACAATATGTCAACAATACAGTGGTACCTCGGGTTAAGTACTTAATTTGTTCCGGAGGTCCGTTCTTAACCTGAAACTGTTCTTAACCTGAAGCACCACTTTAGCTAATGGGGCCTCCTGCTGCCGCAGCGTTGCCGGAGCACGATTTCTGTTCTTATCCTGAAGCAAAGTTCTTAATCTGAAGCACTATTTCTGGGTTAGTGGAGTCTGTAACCTGAAGTGTATGTAACCTGAAGCGTATGTAACCCGAGCTACCACTATATGTCCACATTTCTCTATATTTTGCCATGCAGTTCTCCTGCTAAGTAATTTCTGCAAATGTGTGTAAAGTGCATTTGAAAGTGAACCTGCCCCCCCCAAAAAAACACCAAAACTAAAAAGCATTATATTAGGGGAAATGTATATCTTAGGGGGCGCAAAATATGGTCTGAAGCTCAACATCAAAAAAACGAAGATCATGGCCACTGGTCCCATCACCTCCTGGCAAATAGAAGGGGAAGAAATGGAGGCAGTGAGAGTTTTTACTTTTTTACTTTTTTGGGCTCCATGATCACTGCAGATGGTGACAGCAATCACGAGATTAAAAGACGCCTGCTCCTTGGGAGAAAGGCGATGGCAAACCTAGACAGCATCTTAAAAAGCAGAGACATCACCTTGCCAACAAAGGTCCGTATAGTTAAAGCCATGGTTTTCCCAGTAGTGATGTATGGAAGTGAGAGCTGGACCATCAAGAAGGCTGATCGCCGAAGAATTGATGCTTTTGAATTATGATGCTGGAGGAGACTCTTGAGAGTCCATGGACTGCAAGAAGATCAAACGTATTCATTCTTAAGGAAATCAGCCCTGAGTGCTCACTGGAAGGACAGATCGTGAAGCTGAGGCTCCAATACTTTGGCCACCTCATGAGAAGAGAAGACTCCCTGGAAAAGACCCTGATGTTGGGAAAGATGGAGGGCACAAGGAGAAGGGGACGACAGAGGACGAGATGGTTGGACAGTGTTCTCGAAGCTACGAACATGAGTTTGACCAAACTGTGGGAGGCGGTGGAAGACAGGAGTGCCTGGCGTGCTCTGGTCCATGGGGTCACGAAGAGTCGGACACGACTAAATGACTAAACAACAACAACATATCTTAGGGGAAAAGACCCATTTCCAATTCTGGAAAAAAGGTGGTGGCCAGAAGAGAATGAAAAATAAAAAAATAGAAGGAATGCATTTGTCTGCACAGGTGAAACGGGAGTTGCACAGAGACATTCCTCTGTGGCCATCAGAGCTGGAGGTTTCAAAGCCCCTGACACAGAGTATTTCGATAGCGACAGCTGGAAATTTTAAAATCGCAGGCGGATGTCGCCTCGCAGTCAAGCATTGTGTGTGCACATCAACCTAGCTGGTGCAATCAAGTTGCAGACGGTCCCCCAGGAGCCCCTGACCAGGCTGGGGAGGGAGGCAGAGCGGGAGAAGCAGGCCAGCGATGAAGGCGAGGCCTTATATGGTCAGAGCTGCTGCAAAGGCACAGAAGAGCCTCTCTGTATGGTTAGGGGGGTGCGAGGCAGGGGAGAGAACAACGCCGGCAGCCCAGGGCACCAAGATTAAGAACGAAGATCCTAAGGAGACCCAACTGGATCAGGTCAATGGTCCATCTAGCCTCACAGTGGCTAGCCAGATGGCTCAATGGGAAATCCGCAAGCAGGACCTGAACACTAAAAGCACTTTCGTCCCTCCTGTGGATTCCAGCAACTGGCATTCGGAAGCATTGCTGCTTTCACCATCCTGTGTCTTGAGGGTTAAGAGCTACAGTAAACAGTGGCGTAGCATGGGTTGCCAGTGCCCGGGGCAAGGCAAATATTGCACCCTCAACCCATGGTTCCTGCGAGGGTGGGGCAGCAGCGATGTTAGTGGGGAGGGGTCTTCCCAGCAGGGAGAGGAAAGCTGGGCAGCGGCCGTATATTTTATCATTATTATTTACAGTGGTACCTCGGGTAAAGTACTTAATTCGTTCCGGAGGTCTGTTCTTAACCTGAAACTGTTCTTAACCTGAAGCACCACTTTAGCTAATGGGGCCTCCTGCTGCCACTGCGCCGCCGGAGCCCGATTTCTGTACTTATCCTGAAGCAAAGTTCTTAACCTGAAGCACTATTTCTGGGTTAGTGGAGTGTGTAACCTGAAGCGTATGTTACCCAAGGTACCACTGTATTTCATGGCTTTTTTACACCACTTGATTGCTGTAGTTTTTTTAAAAAAAAAAACACCTCAAAGCGGTTTTACTTTTGAAATTCTGAACCCGGGGCAACAGCCCCTCTGCTCCCCACTCCTCTATGCTACACCACTGGTTCAGAACCCCAGTTGCACAGGAGATGAAGCCTCCTAGCTCCTAATGACTGACCAGGAAAGGAGATCTTGGGTTCATAGTTGGTGGGTCATTGAAGATGTCGGCCCAGCTGTGGAAAAGGCAAATTCCATGCTAGGGATAACTGGGAATGGAACTGAAATGAAGGCTGCCAGGTTCGGAATGCGGTTATACAAATCCGCTACGTTTTTGGAGTGCTGTGTACCGTTCTGGTCGCCTCACCTCAAAAAGGAGTTGGAAAAGGTTCAGAAAAGGGCCACCCAAATGATGGAGCAACTTCCCTGCGGGGAAAGGTTACAGAGTTTGGGACTTTTAAGTACAGAGAAAAGGTGAGTAAGAGCCTTCATGGTGAAGGTTTATGGAGAAAGTGGGTAGAGGAAAAGTTTTTTCCCCCTCCCTCTTTCATAACACCAGAGCTTATGAACATCCCATGAAGGCGAATGTTGGAAAGTTCAAGCCAGACAAAAGAAAGGCCTTCTTCACAGAGCGCATAGTTAAACTGTGGAACTTGCTTCTTCAGGAAACAGTGGTGGCCACCAACCTCAACAGCTTTAAAAGAGGACTGGACAAGTTATTGGAGGAGAAGGCTATCAATATGGCTATCAGCCATGACGGCTATGCTCTGACTCCAAGATCAGAGGCTGCAACAATTCTGAATATTGGTTGCTGGAAATTGCAGGAGGGCAAAGTGCTCTTGAGTTCAAATCCTGCTTGCGGGTTTCCCACAGGCATCTGTTTGGCCGCTGTGAGAACAGGATGCTGGACTCAATGGGCCATTGGTAAAGTTTGCATAAATATGCACATATTAGTGAAAACAACATACGGAAATGCATTACAGTACAGAAAATTGATCTGCAAAGAAAAAATATGTTAATATTTAAACCTTAGAATAGCTTTGGAAGTGGACATAGGCTGTAGGGTTAGAAGATAGTGTATTTTAAAATAGTGTTATCTGTAAGTGATAAAATGTGAAGTTATTTTAAGTGTGATTTTTTTAAAAAAAGATGGTTAGAAATTATGATATATGTAAACTGCTAAAGATGAAGTAAAATGAAAATCAGATTGGTGGGACTTGGGGATGCCCACCTAACAATGTTTAGAAAAATAAGGATATGACAAGAATTTGTTTGTATTGTTTGTCTTTTCTGTTTGTGTTTTTTATTTGTGTTATAAAATGAATAAATTGATCTGCAAAAACGTGTATATGACTAAGATGCTGGTGCATGTTCTTGTTTTTTAACGAAACCAGAAACTGATGCGGAGGTGCAGAGAACTGAACTTTGGACAGGAAAAACAAAAACCTGAGAGAAATAATACGGAAAGGTTTGCATATCCTTAGCAGCAGCCCTGCATAAGCATGAGAGGCCAGGGTTGAAACCCCCACAAAGCTGTAAAGCTCACTGGGCCACTCACTGCCTCTCAACCTGGCCTACCTCACAGGGTTGTTGTGATAATTAACTGAGGAGGGGAGAGAACCATATGTGCCACGTCGAGTTCTTTGGGGGGAAGAAAGGATGGGATGTACCATATTTTTCGCTCTATAACACGCACCCGACCATAACACGCACGTAGTTTTTAGAGGAGGAAAATCCGTAGGCATGCCACCCGTAGGCATTTCCTCCATAACACGCACAGACATTTCCCCTTACTTTCTAGGAGGAAAAAAGTGAGTGTTATGGTGCAAAAAATACGGTAAATGCCATCAACCAACCAATTCAAATAGTAAATAATTGCTTTCACCTATCCAATAACGGCTTGGCATTTTCCAGGGCTTGAATTATTTCAAGGCGGTGGTTGCAGAGCAGTGTGTCCTCTTTATTTTCCTAATACCCTACTCTTTACTGGAGTGTTGTTGGGGGGGGGGTTGTTTGGGGGTTTCGAAATGTCACCGCTGAAAACTTTAATCTGACATAGCCGCATTGTTTGCGCACAAAGCGCATGCTTGTTTTCTTTCATTCAGAGGGTCTCTATGTGTGTGTTAGGGATGTTCGCACTTGTCCGGATAAGAAAGGAGAATGAATTGCCATTGTGTTAGTTTATTGTGTCATTTACTGCCTTGTGTCCGGTGTGGGGGAGGGGGGGATGTGTCCTTTTAAAGGGCAGGCGGGGAGAGGAGAAAATAAACCGGGAGGAAAGTATCCTGCCCAAAGAAATCCGCACATGCTGTCTGTAGTGCTCTCTGTGACGGCAAGGCAATGGTTGTTAGGCCGGCCCCGAGACGCAAAACTGCATCTCTTGGGCTCGTTGCTAGGCAACAGTGGAGGCTTCTGGGTAGCCGCTGTTCCTGATGAGATGCAGTTAAGAGATCTTTATATCATACCCTACAACACTTCTCCAATGAAAACAGTGACGTCCTATTCCATAAGAATATTAATAATTTTATTATTTATACCCCCGCCCCTCCTCATGTGACAGGCTTGCCCTCAGCCACTCTGGGCTGCTTCCAACCTATATGAAAACATAATGAAACATCAAACATTTTTAGAAAACTTCCCTATACAGGGCTCCTTCAGATGTCTTCTGAAAGTTGTCAAGTTTCTTATCTCTTCGGCTCGGGGGTCGCATAATTCCATACCCTCCAAAAAATTATCTGGTGAAAATAGGGGCGTCCTAAGGAAAAGTGGGGGGGACATTGCAGGATCAATTGGAAACCTGGACGGCTTCTGTGAATCCGGGACTGTTCCTGGAAAACAGGGACACTTGGAGGGACTGTATATCCTATGTAAGGAGGTCTGCACATAACTAGCAAACCTCTCTGCGTGAGGTCCCCATGCAGTGCAGAGTTAAACTATGGAACTCACTCCTGCAGGAGAAATAAGGCTATTGGTGGCCACTAGCCATGGCGGCTGTGCTGCCTCTACAGTTGGAGGCAACTATGCTTCTGAATACCAGTTGCTGGAAATGAGGGAGAGTGCTCTTGCACTGGCCTGATCCATCAGGAACTCTG
The DNA here is from genome assembly GCF_965112155.1 of Podarcis liolepis. NCBI lineage: Eukaryota > Metazoa > Chordata > Lepidosauria > Squamata > Lacertidae > Podarcis > Podarcis liolepis. Next base: position 9,789 of record NW_028148798.1, on the reverse strand, counting down.
ATTATTTTTATTCCTTGAACCAGGAAGCTTGCAAGAGCCATGGGATTTCACCCCTTATTTCCCCCAAATAAGCCATATTTAGAGGGGGGGGGAGAAATTGGCTCTGCTCCACATCTGCTTAAAGCCACATTTTCCTTTGTGCCGCGGGAGGCCCTCTGCACATGCTCAGGGGCCCACTGTTCAAGGAGTGCCTCTTCAAATTTGCAGGCCCCTCGGGGCTCACCAGGAGTGTCTTTGGCCCCAAATTACACTGTCTCCAGATGCTCATCTCGGGACACACTTCCCGGCTTCCGAAAGCCGCCTCTTAATTTCAGAAGTCCAGATGGTGGACTTAGCTGGGGTGTTTTGACCCGGCGGGCCTTAACACAGGATGTGACTGACGGCCTGGGCTTGACCCAGCTGCAGTTACATAAAGCCCCACATGCATGCAGCAGGCGCAGGAAAAGATGTGTGAACTCTTTCCTCCTCCTCTTCCTCCCCCCTCTCCCCAAATCCTTCTGCCACAAGGCTCTCCCTCCCTCCCCAATTCGTTCCAGCCTTAGCAACAGACTGGTGATTTGGCAGCCAGCTGCTAGCTCCCTCTCCCTCATTGGCTGCCGAGATTGCGCAGGGATTGGCCACAAGCGATGTGTGTGAGTGTGCTTGCACACTGGGAATTGTGTGTCAGGCCCAGAACAAAGGGCGTGGCAGGCTGAGAGCCTGCTGCAATTGCGGTCCTCCTCGTCCCAATGCAGATTTCCGAGGGATCAGGCCGGACTCCGGAGCTGCTGCGCTGCACCACAGATGTGGCGCAGAGCAGGATGTGCCCCTCTGGGGGAGGAGGGCGGGCAAACCAGCAGAAAAAGCTTGGCTGCGATTCTGTCTGTGCTCTCTCGCTCTCCAGCACTTCACAGATGGAAACAGGAATATTCCTCTGTGCTGGTAACAGCTGAAGGCTCTTTTCTGACAGCCCAGATGATGGTCCTTGCTTGCCCAGCAAAGCTCCTGCGCTGGACCAGTTTTTAAAGGACAAGTGTCCTTTGCATACTTGGGCAAGGTGGAAGAAGGAAGGAAGGAAGGAAGGAAGGAAGGAAGGAAGGAAGGAAGGAAGGAAGGAAGGAAGGAAGGAAGTCTGGGCTGCATCTGTCCCTTTGACAGCACCTAGACAGGCTAGTGAAGCTCTTCCAGGACAGGGCCATAAACTGCATCGCCTACCAATTGTAGAATTGATGGGCTGGAAGGAACTCCAAGGGCCATCTAGTCCAACCCCCTGCAATGCAGGAATTGCAGCTAAATAATCCCTGACAGATGGCCATCCAACTCCCATTTTAAAATCCTCCAATGAAGGGCATTCTGCTACCTTCCTTTCCATGGTCACACAGCTTTACTTACCCTCAGAAAGTTCTTCCCGTGCGTCAATTTGCTCTTCAGGTACAGATATATCAGCCAGTTTAAAAGTTTGAGCTTTTTTTTATTTTAAATAATTTATTGAAGTGAATCAAACAAATTAATAAAGGTAAAAGGTGAAGGTAAAGGACTCCTGGATGGTTAAGTCCATTTGACTATGGGGTGCGGCGCTTCAGGCCAAGGGAGCCGGCATTTGTCCACAGACAGCTTTCTGGGTCATGTGGCCAGCATGACTAAACCGCTTCTGACACAATGGGAGACAGTGATAGAAGCCAGAGTGCACAGAAATGCCGTTTACCTTCCCACCACAGTGGTACCTATTTATCTACTTGCACTGGTGTGCTTTCGAACTGCTAGGTTGGCAGGAGCTGGGACAGAGCAACGGGAGCTCACTCTGTTGCAGGGATTCGAACCGCTGACCTTCTGATCAGCAAGCACAAGAGGCTCGGTGGTTTAGACCACAGCGCCATCCGCTCCCTTTTTAAACAAATCAATACAATAAAAACAATAGAAGTACCCAAAAAGCAGCGCAGTACAGTCATACCTCGGGTTACAGATGCTTCAGGTTGGGTTTTTTCGGGTTGTGGACCACCAAAACCTGAAAGTATCGGAACAGGTTACTTCCGGGCTTTGCAAGTCGCGCATGTGCAGGAGTGCTAAATCGCGCTTTGCGCATGCGCAGAAGCGCAACCCCCATGTGCGCAGAGGTGCTGCTGCGGGTTGCGAACGCCGTGGGTTGCGAACGTGCATCCCGCACAGATCACATTCACAACCCAAATATCCACTGTATATGCAGGACTTAATATTAGGCGTGTTTCTTTATTGCGCTTATAACCCACCTTCCCCCACAATGAGCTCACGGTGGTGCACATGACTCTCCTCCTCCCTCCCCCCCCCCACCGACAACAACCCTGTGAGGTAGGCATGGTTGAGCAGAAGTGAGTGTCCCAAGGTCACCCAATGAGCTTCATGGCTGAGTAGGGATTCAAATCCTGGTCTCTCCCAGGTCCTGGTCTGACACTCTAACCACTCAAGTCCATTAAGAAAGTACTGATTTGTACGTCGTACTGTAGGGAATGAGTTCTGTGTGTCTGCATTTGCTGTAGACAAGATAAAATCCCACCAAAAAGCATACAATTTATCAGGGTCCTCCAAGCCTCTGCCATTATATAATTTATTAGTCTCCCCCAACTTATTATTATTATTTATTGAATTTATATACCACCCGATACCCTGATGCTAAACTCCACATATTTTTTATACCAAAGGAAAAGTTGCATGTCCTGTAAGGTTTTCCATTTTGGGGAGCAAATGAGGTCCTGGCAGCTGCCATCGTCCTGTTAAGAGAGCTGAAACCTTGCAGCTGATCATCCCATGTATTTAGCAAACAGAAATTGGAATGGGATGTTTGAGTGCTTTGACCATTGCTTGACAAACCATTATCCAGAATTTGAATACCTGTGGGCAGAAAAGGGGTCTCTTTTTCCACAGCTAAAACATTGGCATTGCCGATTGTAACCCCGAGCTCATTAGACCTAACAAATTCCAATTTACGGCCTGGTGCAGGCAGCAAAAAAAGAGGATGGGGAGTTTGTTGAGTGCCTTTGCCAGCTGATCAGCCTGTGACACCTGGCTAATTAGTTTTTAATCCTCTAGGTAAAAGGACCAGTAGTGGCTGACTCTGGGGTTGTGCGCTCATCTCTTTATTGGCTGAGGGAGCCGGCATACAGCTTCTGGGTCATGTGGCCAGCATGACTAAGCCGCTTCTGGCGAACCAGAGCAGCACACGGAAACGCCGTTTACCTTCCCCCTGGAGCAGTACCTATTTATCTACTTGCACGTTGACGTGCTTTCGAACCGCTAGGATGGCAAGAGCTGAGAGTGAGCAACGGGAGCTCACCCCGTCGCGGGGATTTGAACAGCCAACCTTCTGATCGGCAAGTCCTAGGCTCTGTGGTTTAACCTACAGTGCCACCAGCGTCCCTCTAGGTCAGTTGCTTCTAGGCCAGTTGCCAAATGGGAGGGTGGGGAAGCAGTTCCCTTCACCATCTGATTTCCTCATGCCTGTTATTTTATTTTTAATAGTTGACATGTGTGTGCTTTTAATGCTTTGCTGATTCGATAGCTCGGTTGTTGTTGTCAAATCCAAATATTAGAAGGTTGGATGGAGTCTCTTTCCAGCAACTCCTGCAGCCAAGCTGCCAAATGGACACATTACTCTGCTTTCCTTTGGACCACAAGGCCAAGAGGGGTGGGTTCTTGTTTTCTGGGCAGCCCCGGACCTACATAGACACTGCTGGCCAGGCTTGCACCCGAGGAGGTAACCTCTGTGCTGCTAACGCAGTAGATCAGTTACCAGCTCACTTTCTGCAGGACAGAGGTGCGCTCGAGGGTGCCATACCAGTAACAGCCTGTAGGTGGCAGCGCCGCCGAGCAGACGCCAGGCGGGGATAGGAAGCTGATGCTGCAGCAGCAGCATCCGGCAGCTCCCTTGCCGCGCAGGAGAGGTGAAGGGGGCGAAGTGCGCCTGCGCAGCTGGGAGGGAGGGGGATTTCTGAAATTGCAGCGAGGTCCGTTTTGCAAGAAACTGGGTGTCGGAAGGACCCCATGTAAAGTGAGGCACGGAAAAGGAGCTGGCAGCAAGCCTCAGATCCCAGGACAAGCACACCCATCTCCCCATGGTGATATCATTAATTAAATTTATTTTTTGGCTGGCTGTAACAGGAGGCAGAAATCCAACAGGTGTAGCTCTCCTCTCCATGCGATTCCGAGCTCTGTGTGTGTGATGGCATGGAAAGCGCTTCTGCAAAGAATCTCCCTCTCCCTCTCCCTTTTTATCCCTCCCAACAGCACTGCGAAGGACGTTCAGCTGGGTGACAGTGACTGGCCAAAGATCAAGAAGTCAATTTTCATGGTTAAGTGGTCCTAGTTCTACACCTTATTAGCCGATTCAGAAGAGGGTCAAATGCTGGCAGAAGTCCCCAACAGCATGTAACACCTGTGCTCAGAGACCTGGAGTCATATAACACTTGTTCCATGTTTGTAAGAAATCGAACTTCTAGTCTGGCAACACCCGCACTTTGGAAATCCCTGCCTATTGAAATCATCAAGGTGCCTTCACTCTGTTTGGCACCTGCTAAAAACATTTTTCTTTAGGGCAAGCTGACCCAGACATGTAGAATGTTGGCATGTGTCATAATCTGGTTTTTAGCTTATCGCTGACTGTCTTTTGAACGTTTAAAATAGTTCCTTTTAACAGTTTATTATTATTTTTGTAAACCCAATTTGAAGTTTTTCCTTACAACCAGGCAGTATATAAAGTTTATATACTGCATTCTCAACATCTGCCCAGCGAAGGAGATCCCACCTTTCGGAACTGCTTCTAGCTCTAATTCATTTCCAGCCTTTCTGGTGTTTAAAGACAGCCATGTCATTCCTTAAATCTTTGCTTCTCCAGGAGGAGTGTAGCCAGTTCTTTCAACTGACCTCATTGAACATGTTATCATAGAACGCTAGAGTTGGAAGGGATCTCGAGGGTCACCTAGTCCAACCCTCTGCAATGCAGGAATCTCAACTAGATCTTTCATGACAGATGGCCACCCAACCTCTGCTTAAAAGCTTCCAATGAAGGAGAATCCATCACCTTCCAAGGGAGCTCATTCCACTGTCAAACGGCTCTTACCAGTTGGTCCTCATGTTTAGTCAGAACCTCCTTTCTTGTAACTTTAAGTTACTGGTTCAAGTCCTACCCTCCAGAGCAGAGGAAACGAAGAGAAAACAAAGCAGTTTCCCAGACTTCTGCCCACCCCAGTTATCTTCCAACAGTGGCAAGCTGGTACCCATTAGGACTCGTAGGATGGAAGACCAGCAGTATGAGAGCCAACAACAGGCTCCCTGATGGGTTGTAAGAAGACAGGGCGGGCAGGGGCTGGCTGAGGGCGGATTGAGACTGGGGGCGTAGGGCCCCATTTTCCTTAATGGCTCAGCCTCCACCTGTCCAGTTTCTCAATATCCTTCCCAAAACATGGTGCCAACAACTGGACACTGTACTCCCAATTCTAGCCTGACTGGTGCAGAATTGGCCAGAACTATGACTTTTCACGATGTAGACACTTGGTTTAATGAGGACCATCGGTTGCCTTTAACTCAGTTAATCTGTGAAGCATATCCAGATGTTGTTGGACTCTGACTCCCATTATCCATAGTGAGTGCAGCCCCTGGGAATGCACAATGGGAGTTGTGATCCTGCAGCACCTCAACCTTTACCAGTGCTTCAGCACATATAAAATTCAGAAGCGCCTATGATGCTGGAAGACTTACATGTTTCCAGAAATACAGGTGCATCCTATAAGAGTTTACCAGGGGTGTGCGGGGAGAGAAGGAGCCTGTGCTGTGAATTCAAGCTTTTGAATGGGTTGTGACTAACATATGCAGCTGCACCCTGGCATTTCGCTTAGCGCGTACTGCAGAAATGGTGACTCGCCATTTTTTTAAAGTCTCTCTGTGCAGCAGCAATCATAAGACTGTAAGACAATCCTGGCTGCTGGATCAGACCAGGAGCCAGAACTGTGCCTTGACTCACTGGCTCTGCAAAGGAGACAACCGGGAGTGGAAAGTTTACACTTCACAGCCCCAGAATGGAAAACTAAAAACAGAAATCCATGGCCCTTGGGTGCCCTCTCAAGAGGTTTCCCCCGAGACATTCCTCATTAAAGCTCAGATCTGATAGAGAACAGGGGCAGGAAATCTGTAGACTCTAATTTCAATCAGCCTCCAGCTTGCACAGGCAAGACTGAAGGCAGACCACCCCACTGAAACCTGATCTGGCTTTGGTGCACATCAAGCCTGTGCATAGAGACCCACAAAACATTTAAGGGAGGGGTGGGCATCTGTGGCCCTCCAGATGTTGTTGAATTACAACTCCCATCATCCCCAAGCACTGGCGTTGAGAGCCAAACCACATCTACAGAGAGCCATGGCGTGAGAAGCGAGCCAGCAGTAAATCACACTGTGCAAATTGGAGTGAAGTCTTTATTAGCAAAGACATGATCAACGCAGGAGTGTCAGGCCTAATGAGCCCAGCAACTTAGTTCCACTAGGTCTTGCCTCTATGGAGCAGTTGCTGAGACTGAAGGTCCCCGCCTCTCCATAGCTGCCTAAGTCTTCCTCCTCTCCAAAAAATGTTCCAAGCAATCAGAGACTGCATCTATGCATCAGTAATCTCTCTTCAGCCCTTTTCATGCCTTTTCTGATCCAGGGAGATGAAGGGAAGGGGAGCTTGTTGCAGGAGGGCGATAAACCCGTGACTCTTCCCCAACCTGACTCATCTCTGCCTCTTGGCCTCCCTCCTCTCTTGCTTCAGCTTCTGCCTCTGATTCTGGACTTCTCTCTGCCACGGACTCTCCCAGCTCACTAAGCCCTGTTGCTCCTTCAGCTTCTGACACCTCCTCCCCACAGTCTTCTCCCTCTGACCGCTCATCGTCATCCTACCAACATTCCCTGAGCTCTGAGCCTTCTTCCCCTGGGGGTTCCCCAGCTGGTTCCTCCCACCATTCCTCTGCGTCCAACCAGTCCATGGTGCATAGGTCCCGTTTCTCCTCTCAGGCAATGCTATCAACACCCTTGAATTACATGCCGGCAGCGCTACAGCTGCATTATCAACTAATCTAACCTAGTCCAGCACGGATTTCCCAATATAAATGGGCTGCGTGGACGTGATGGAGATGCAGCGGTGGCAGAATTGATACTGCCTGCCAGATCTTCTCCAAGCAAGCGTCTGCTCAGGTGGCAAGATAAATGTTAGGAGTAAGCCACACATTTGTTTATGCCCAATCAGCCAGATAACGTTCAGGCAAGGCTTGGTATTTAAACTACTCTTGAAGTGTCCACCACAATCAACACCCTTTATATCCGACCGTCCACTGAATGGACAAGCTACCGCCAATGAACATGCTGCATCTGATTTTTGATGGCATTTAGCCACCTGTGTCCTGAACCATTGCTCCCTGCTCCATCTTATCTGGCATGCAGAGCTTCCTGGGTTCAATCCCCAGCAACTCCAGGTAGGGCTAGCTAGGAGGGACTCCCTGCCAGAAATCCTGGATAATTCCAGATGGGCCAAAGCTCTGACTCATTTCAGTATAAGGTAGCATCCTATCTGAAAGCCAGTGTGGTGAAACAGGTAGGGGGTTGGACTGGGATCTGCAAGGCCAGGGTTCAAATACTCACTTGGTAATAAATAATAATAATAATAATAATTGGCAAGCCCAATGAGGCTCAGTGGTTTAGACTACAGCGCCACCCGCCTCCCTAATAATAATAATATTTATATGCTGCCCATCTGACTGGATTGCCCCAGCCACTCTGGGTGGCTCCCAACAAAATATTAAAAACACAATAAAGCATCAGCCATTAGAAACTTCCCTTAATGGGGCTGCCTTCAGATGGGGAGTGGGAGAACCATATGCTTTGAGCTCCTTAGAGAAAAAGATGGGATATAAATGCAATAAACAGTAATATATTTAAGACGAAGCTTTCAGTCCATAGCTGCTGAACATGGATACAGTCGTACCTTGGTTGCTGAATGCCTTGGAAATCTTATGTTCCGGCTCCTGGACAATCGAAAACAGGGAGTTAGTGTTCCGGTTTCCGAACGATTTTCGGAAGCCGAATGTCCGGCGCGGCTTCCGATTGGCTGCAGGATGCTCCTTGGTTTTTGAACAGTTCTGGAAGTCGAACGGACTCCCGGAATGCATCTGTTCAAGAACCAAGGTACAACTGAATTCTAATTCAGACTAAGTCGCCAAAGCACCTTGGTAGGCTTTCAAGGAGAGCAGGTTGCACCACCACATGTCAGAGGTACTTTAGGAACAGAATACTGCCAAGCTGGGTTCCATAATCAAGAAGAACATATTAAGAATGGTGGGGCTCCTACTCACTACCATTTCACTACAATGGACCCCGGGGGCCCTTCACACAGATTTCCAAGGCTGGGCTGCAGCTTACGAGACCCTGCATACAGAGCGTATTCTGCACTCGACAGGATCTCGCTGCAGCCAGACAGATTCCCAGACACACGCCCATTCACAGCTGCCAAGAATAAAGCAGATTCCAACACAAAGACCAAATAGCACTGACATCAGATCTGTAAGTTTATTTGCTCAATGTACGACGGCTACATAATGACTCACATTCATGATATTCCATCACTGAGGAAAACTGCTAAGAATGGTCCGTGTGTGAAATAATTCCTTACAGAAACACGGAGTTGGAAAAATAATCACTGATTAGACCTTAAAAAGAGTTCACTGCATAACATGACAGAAAAGCACAAACAAAGGCTCATTCGAAGAACATAGTCATTTTTCCCCTACACTGTAATAGTTATAATTTCACCATGACGAACACCAGACATTAAGATTAAGCTAACACTGGTGTTTTCTTTTGCTTTCCTTTTTTTTAAAAAATCATATATAATTGCATGTCACTATAGCAACATCCATAACAGATCAGTTTCGTTACGATCACTATTTGGTAGAGCAAACTTTTACCCCCAAAAAAGGAAGGGAAAAAAAATAGGAGGGGAAAAAAATAAATTAAAAAACTTTAAAAAAATTGTTGAAGACTATTTGTCATAGGAATACATAACATCTACAGTATAAGTTAATAAATTTCAAGCTACTTTATAGAAATACAACACCAGCATGCACAATATTGTATCAATAGAATAATGGAGCAGTTATTCATTTCACTGGAGAGACAGTTATCATATAGGCAAGTGCATTTCCTTAACAAAACAAAACAAAACAAATCGAAAGAAACCATTCAAGCTGCTCACAAGTCCCCACCCCACCCCGCGACTCCGTAGGTTTTAGCCCTCTTGTGCGATCTTTTCCCCCCCTGCATAAAGTTTTCCTAAAGCAGCCAGAGCAAAAATAAAAAAATAAAAATCTTCATCATCATCATCATCAAGTCGTTTTCTGTCATTTTTCTACCCACCCACCCTTTTTTTGAAAAGAGAGAAAACAGATTGATGGTTTTCCTTCTCTGGTTGCCTGCTTTTGTTCATCAGGGGCTGCATAGAAGGAGAATGGCCTTTAATGGGGCCTTCCCCTGTGCAACACCATTTGTCTTCCCCTTGTGGAGATGAATGACTCCATTTGACACAGTGCCGTGTGGTTTTTTGTGCTCACGTGGTTTGATGCTTTGGGCAGTGGGGGTGAGCTGCTTTGGTGGCCTGCGAGTCCCAAAGGCTGTCTGGGTTTAAAAGCGAATCGACAACAGGCAAAACGCTAGCAAGTCCAGCATTAAAGTGTCCAAGCAGCTGCATTAAAAAAAAAAACAAAAAACTTTCGTTGCATCGTGAGAGTTTGCACTCGGTGACTTTTCCATTATTATTATTAT
>NW_028148799.1:0-11676 GCF_965112155.1 Podarcis liolepis | reverse complement strand
AACCTTTGACCCTCCAGATGTTGTTGGACTCCAACTCCCATCACCTATGATTGGCTGTGGAGGCTGGGGCTGATAGGAGTGGTAGTCTAGGGCAGTGTTTCCCAACCGGTGTTCCGCGGCACACTAGTGTGCCGCGAGACGTTGCCTGGTGTGCCGTGGGAGGGAGGCGGGCGAGTTGGGCGGCGAGAGGCAGGGCGGCGGCGGCGAGGAGAGGCCGCCCAGCGCGGGGCTCTCGCCGTCTGCCTGCCTGGCTGCCTGCGTGGCGCTGACGTCACGGGGCTGTAACGTGCCCCACATAGGCACGCTTAGACCCTGGCTAGGAAGCACCTTTGCCCTTGCCTTTTGCTCTCCTTACTTCCAGAAAGCTGGGCTGGTCGCCCGCTCCTCTCGGCGGCGGGAAGTGGTGCCGCTGGGAGCTCTCCGTCGGGGCCGGCAGGCGGCTGCCGCTGCTGCTGCGGGTGCTGTACAGCCTGGTGCTGGCGATGCCTTCGGAGCCGCCGCCGCCTCCGCTGCTGCGCGGGAACTCCTTGAGCGAGCGGCTCAGCTGCTTGCCTTTGCTGCGGAAAACCTCGTGCTTGTAGGTGCCGCTGGCTTGCGGCGTCGGCGCCGCGCTCTTGGGCAGCGGCTGCAGCATGCGCTCCGTCCTGCCGGGCTCGTTGGTGAAGTGGACGGGCCTCAGGAAGCAGATGTCGATGCTGGACTCAGACGAGGCCGGCAAGCACGCTTCGAAGGCGGGCAGGTTCCGCAGCGGCTCCACCTCTTCGTAAGGGTCGCCCCGGTACTCGAAGCCCTCGTAGTCTGGCGCGAAGCCGGAGCTGTCCTGCAGGAGGTCCGCCGCCGAGGCCCGCCGACGGGGCCGCTCGCGGTTGCCGTCGGGGCCCGTCGAAGGAGGCGCGCTGCTGCCGCCGTACTCCAGGTCCGGGAGGGCGTGCAGGGAGGCGGCCAGAGCTTTCAGGTCGTGCTCGCTGAGCTGAGAGGGCGCCAGGTCGTGCTCGGGCCGCCGCCCGTCCGTTTCCCACTCGCAAGGGGAAGCGCCTTGCAGGCCGTCGAGGCCTTGCTGGGGGCTCGCTTTCATGTGGGACCTCGAGTGCCTTGGAAGGGGGACCAATCAGTGTCGGATTTAGGTATAAGCTAAACAAGCTATAGCCCTAACCATTACCTTCTATGCTGTTACTATTTTTTTATTTTTTTTACATAGGTAAAAAGTGACCTTTCCCCATCTGGCATGGTGGTGTGCCTCGAGATTTTTTTCATGAAACAAGTGTGCCTTTGCCCAAAAAAGGTTGGGAAACACTGGTCTAGGGGGCGGGGCTACAGATTTCCTACCATCAGCACAGACCTTCTAAACAAGATGACTACTGTGGGGCCCAAACATGTAAGGCTGTGCTCTCTGCCTATGGGTCATGCAGAAACTGACTGCGGACAGCCTTGCCTTGCAGTGAAAATCTTGGTTCACTTTCAGCCCCATCCAACTCAAACGTTCTCTTGTGGTTTAATATTAAGTATGATGGACAAGAGAAGAAAGGGGGGAAAGGCAGGGTGGGAGAATGAAGGGGCCACTTTAAAATGGCTCCTTTGATCAGCATCACAAAGTCTTGAGAGGGAAAAGTGATAAAAAGGGGGAAGGAATATGGATTGCGACATTCTTGGTGCCGATTTTCTCCCTTTGTAGCTAAGAGAGGAACAGAGTGAATATTGTAGAGATAATCCCACCATCCCCCAAGTGCTCTTAGTGCCTTTTAGACTTCAACTAGCAATAGGGAGAAGATCAGAGAGAAAGATTCAAAGGGAAGGGAGGTCAGCATGTGAATCAAGCATCAAATGAGGACTTTTAAGTAGCTATCGGCTGGGACCATAATACCCAGCTTGGCTTAGTACAGGCAGGTATCTCCAAAGTCCCTGACTACTTGCTTAGAAGTCTACTCAATTCATAAAGAGAGGGTGGGGGTGGGGAGTTCTTCTTCCCTTGCAAGTCCTACATATCATGCGGTTGTATCAGATGACCTTGTCCAGCGATGTCATGTCCCGCTAATTGCTGCTCTCGGGCTATGTAAAGGCAGATGAAAATGCCCACCGATTAAACCGCAGGTCACACAGATAATGCAGAAAGGCCTGGTAGAGGTTGCACTTCTTCAGTCCCTTATGCTACTCTGTTGCAGAAGCTCATTCTAAGAGGAAATATGTAGAAAATAGAAATGTGGAGAACTACGTTGACTGGGTGTCTGGGTCCAGCGCAGGCTTTCCCAAACTTATCTCTCCAGCTGTTTTTGGACTACAGTTCCCATCATCCCAGACCACAGGTCCTGCTTGCTAGGGATGATGGGAGTTGTAGTCCAAAAACAGCTGGAGGCCCAAGTTTGGGACACACTGGTCCAGCACATGGAAGGTATTGGGAAAGTCCATGTGCCCTTCTCTACAATGGCCCCTTCAAGGTAAAGGTAAAGGGACCCCTGACGACTCTGGGCTTGCGGCGCTCATTTTACTTTACTGGCTGAGGGAGCCGGTGTTTGTCCGCAGACAGCTTCCGGGTCATGTGGCCAGCATGACTAAGCCGCTTCTGGCGAACCAGAGCAGCGCACGGAAACACCATTTACCTTCCCGCTGGAGCAGTACCTATTTATCTACTTGCACTTTGATGTGCTTTTGAACTGCTAGGTTGGCAGGAGCAGGGACCGAGCAACGGGAGCTCACCTCGTCATGGGGATTTGAACCACCGACCTTCCAATCGGAAAGTCCTAGGCTCTGTGGTTTAGACCACATCACCATCCGCGTCCCTTAGAAGCATTATAATCACAGGAAGTCAACCTTATCTTTGTACACTAGACTGCACATACACCTTGCCTCTCCATCCAGGCATGGAAGTGGTATCACCAAAGCTCAAGCCAAGCAAAAGCCCTCAGTGAAGAAGAGGCGAAGGGCCAGTGAGGGATGTGGCCTAGGGAAAGTCCCATGTGCTGGATGGTTAGAATTCTTAGTCAATCCCTCTTCCCAGGGAACTCTGAGCTATTTAACAATCCCTCATCTCGGGGAATTTGTGAAATCACCACCACCACCACCACCACCATTATTTATTTAACTTTTATGCCGCCCTACACCCTTAGGTCTCAGGGTAGTTAACAACAACAAAAATCACTATATAAAAAACACAAAATACATAATAAAAAAACAAAGATAATTCAATAACCCCCCTTCCATAACACATTTTGAAAGAGCATCAGATGTCAATCAGCTAAAGACCTGGTTAAGAGGAACACTTTCTCCTGGCACCTAAAGGTGTATAATGAAGGCACCAGGCGAACTGCCCTGGGGAGAGCATTCCACAAACAGGAAGCCACCACAGGAAAGGTCCATTCTCAAGCTGTCACCCTCCAAACCTCTCGTGGAGGAAGCACACGAAGAAGGGCCTCAGAAGATAATCTCAGAGTCCAGGTAGGTTCCTATGGAGAGAGTCAGCCCTTGATGTATTGTGCTGCCACGGACAAACGCCGGCTCCCTCAGCCTGAAGTGAGATGAGCGCTGCACCCCACAATCAAGTTTGACTGGACTTAACCATCCAGGGGTCCTTTACCTTTACCTAGTGGTCTCCTAACAAATCTCAGATCTCTTAACAAATGCAGTTCCAAGGATTCTTTGTGGCTGTTTAAAGTGTTATGATACTACTTTAAATGTATATGACAGACTCAACAATGTCTGGAATCGGTTATGTGGCCTTCATAAAACGCCCTTGAAACAGTCCTTGTTTGCCTATGCAGGAGTAGCTGGTCTTTTCAGCCTATTGTGAAGTATGAAGTTAGCATTTCTCTCCCTCTAGCAGTCACCTGAAGCTATGCCTTCACAACCTTATAACTCTGAAAGAATACATACTTCAAGAGCTATTAGTCTTAGGATAGAGAGTGGAAAGAACAATCCAGTCTCCCGTTGACAAAAGCTGCCTCGCCTCCGACCGTCACCACACCTGACACATTTTCTTGACGCTTCCCAGCCTTAGCAAAGGAAGAAACAGCACCTTTCTGTACTTAGCTGAGCTACAATTGGTGACTTATCTCCATTATCTACAGTGTCATGCCTTTCCCCACCAAAACACCTTCTAGGCAGAGGGCTGAGTAAATCTCCACAGACGTTCGCAACAGCAGCAGGTCAAAAGGTAAAACAACAAAACTGGTGGCATCTGTTTCTTGGCTCCAGACGCCATGGGGTGCCCACATTGTGCCCAGTGTCAGTGAGAACATATGAGGCCTAGCTGAAGATAAAGAAAGCTTCATGCTCCGCTCTCAGGTTTATTTCAGATTATATTGGAATTGGGCATTCATTTCATTATAACTCTATTCAGAAATTAGTCCCCATAAGTTCAAAGAATGCAGAAGGCTGTTCTATATGACCCATTTATCGAGGGTTCATCCTGATTTGCATCCGCAAAGCTTTTGAGGAGGTTTGGCCATGCCTGGTCTTTTCGGAGCATCATTTGATTGTGAGGCAGTTATATGAGCATTCATCCTGACCTGCTTGTGGGGTCTTTCTGTGGTTCAGCGGCATTGTGTGAGCTCACGGTGTTTGGGGTGGGCACATGCAAGTGCTGGGGGGGGGGGGTGGCAGGGCACAGAGGGTGAAGGAGCCCACCACAGACCCATGTGTCCAGCATGCCAAGGGAGAAATGAGCTCCCTTGGGTACAGTGCCTTGCGGGACTGATGGAGCTCATTGTTCTGCACACCTGGTTCTGTGTATATGGTTATATAGTTATTGTTACAGATGGGTAGCCGTGTTGGTCTGCCATAGTCAAAATAAAAAAATTCCTTCCTGTAGCACCTTAAAGACCAACTAAGTTAGTTCTTGGTATAAGCTTTCGTGTGCATGCACACTTCTTCAGATACCTGTGTGCACACGAAAGCTTATACCAAGAACTAACTTAGTTGGTCTTTAAGGTGCTACAGGAAGGAATTTTTTTATTTTGACTATGGCAGACCAACACGGCTACCCATCTGTAACTGGAACCATGGAAGGCACCACATTGAGCCGCATGAAATGGAAGTCCATCGTATCTGAAGAAGTGTGCATGCACACGAAAGCTTATACCAAGAACTAACTTAGTTGGTCTTTAAGGTGCTACAGGAAGGAATTTTTTTATTTTGTATATAGTTATTGTTGCAGATATTAATATCGCACAGTTTGAAGTGTCCAGAAGCATAATAACTATTTGGAATCCATAAAAATATTATTCAAACTTTTACTGGCAGGACTCTTTAAAATAAAACAGAATACAGTAAATGATTCATCCAAAACATCCATACAATGTATTGTGCTGTTCAGCACAGGCTCAGCGTCTTACAAAATATGAAGTAATCCAAACATCTCCTAAAAGCAAAGGTCTCTCTCTCTCTCTCTCTCCCCACAGCATTCCAGCCTCCAGGTTGTTTACCCTTCCTTCAGGAGGACTTCATTTTGCATCTTCACTCCATTGGGTTTGGAGAAAAAACTCCCTTCAAAATGGAGATATGCAACCCAATACCTCTCACATGATCTAAGATTACAATACACATATGTTAGCTACAGGAGAAGCAACAATCAGTCAGTTAATCATTCACTTAGCAAGGGCTCCAAGTGCTCTCCTTGGCTTTAATATAGCCCCATGGAAAAACACCATGTTAAAACATTTTTCATTTCTGTGTCAATTAAACCGTTATACAGTCATACCTCGGATTACAGATGCTTCAGGTTGCGCGACTTTGGGTTGCGCACTGCTCCAAACCCGGAAGTACCAGAATGGGTTACTTCCAGGTTTCAGTGCTCGCGCATGTGCAGAAGCGCTAAATCATGACCCACATGCGCAGACGTGGGTTGCGAACGCTGCGGGTTGTAAACGTGCCTCCTGCGCGGATCATGTTCTCAACCCAAGCATCCACAGTGCTTAACAGTCAAAAGCACGATCAACAACATTGATGGCATCACACTGCAAGGCTGAAATCCCCATTGAACTCAAGGACTGCACTGGTAGAATTAAGAGGCAACGTGTCTGTTGGATCATACCACTTCAGGGTGCAAAAGTGTGCAGAGCAAGGTCATGAAAAAAATAGGAACATGTCAAAGATGAGCATTCAGTGCTCAAGGAGATTTCCCTCCTCTGTGTGAGTATTCAAATATGCGCTTACCCCTCCATTTGCAGCCCTGAATGGCTGCAGTCCAGGACATTTAGAAAAACAAAAGGCTTTACCACCTGATTCTGCTGATTGCACACACGGTGCTCATGAATCAGGAAACTGCAGGAGCTCATGATGTTGGCATGCAAGTATCCCTAATGGAGAAAATGCAGCAGCGCTAATTACCTTAATCTTCCAAAGTGTAATTCAAAGAAGTTAGAAGGCTTTAGCTTGAAACAAACAGCTCTTAGTTATTGCCAGCAGGGACCAAATGAATAGCTTGCCGATTTCTGAGAACTTGACATTTGTTTCCAGATTAAGTACACCCTTCAAATAGTTTGCTTTACAGTGCGAGAATGCTATATTTGTTACTGAACACACAATATTAAATGCATGCACTCACCTGGTTCACCCAATGTGGTAAGCCAAACTATGGTTTTATGGGATGGCATGAGTATGTAGGCTTCCAGAGGGTAACTCACAGCTGCTTTGCTTCTTCTTGGTTCTTTTCACTGCTGTTTCAAGAACAAAAACATTGGCTACCGTTCAGGATTAGGGAGGAAAGAGCTTAACCCTGAGTCCACAAAGCTGAACCTTGGCTTAGCTCTGCATGGTGCAGCCTAGGGAGAGCAAAGTAGTCCTTAGCTCCTCTCTGGGAGATTTTGCATATTTGCACAGTTCCCGTAAGCCATAATTTGGCTAACCATCGATGGCTGCTAGCCATGACATACCCGCCAACATTTCTCCAATGAAAATAGGGACATCCTAGGGAAAAGAAGGACAGTCTGGGATCAAATAAGACACCGTGACGGCTTCTCTAAATCTGGGACTGTCCCTGGAAAATGGGGACTAATAATAATAATAATACAGTCATACCTCGGGTCGAAGTTGCTTCAGGTTGAGCGTTTTCGGGTTGCGCTCTGCAGCGACCTGGAAGCAATGGAACACATTACTTCCGGGTTTCACTGCTTGCGCAGACACTCAAAATGACGTCACGTGCATGCGCAGAAGCGGCGAAAGGCGACCCGCGCATGCACAGACGTGGGTTGCCTTCACTTCAGGATGTGAACGGGGCTCCGGAACAGATCCCGTTTGCATCCAGAGGTACCACTGTAATAATGATGATAATATTTATTTATTTATTTATTTATTTCCTTTAAAAAAAAATTATTAGAGGTTTTAAACAATACAACACCAAACACATAAAACACCATCACCAAAGTAAAAAGAAAAATACACACAAAACAAAAGAAATACACCATGGTTAAGTTTCAGAAACCAAATTTCCATAACCTTCTTTTTTTAGACTTCCTCACATCTCCCTTTCCTGCATTCCCATTTTAAAATTATATTCAGCAGTGCTTCACCTTCTCTCAATTCTTGTTTTTGTACCTTTCAAATATTATGTCTCCAGTTTTAAACTTTGTTGTCAAGTATTTAAATATTTAGGTTTGACATAATATTGATCAAATTTCATCCTTGTTCTTATGGTTCAGTTATTTTCATATTTCTTTCCACTACTTTACTAATGCCAAATTATTTTCTATCCTGCATCATTTTAACATTCATACAATTTACAATACTTTTGCAAATAGTCCTTAAATTTTTTCCAGTCCTCTTCCACTGTCTCTTCTCCCAGGTCTCAGATTCTGCCAGTCATTTCTGCCAGTTCCATATAGTCTATCAGTTGCGTCTGCCATTCTTCCAGAGTGGGCAAATCTTGTGTCTTCCAGTATTTTGCGATATTTATTTCCTGCCCATCCGTCTGGGTTTCCCCAGCCACTCTGGGCGGCTCCCAACAGAATAAAATATCAGATATTAAAAACTTCCCTAAACAGGGCTGCCTTCAGATGTCTTCTAAAAGTCAGGTAGTTGTTTGTTTCCTATTGGACTGCCATGGTCTGCCAAGATGGCTATCTTATTCCATGATCAGAGGCTTCTGATCATGCTTCTGAATGCTGGCTGGAAGCCATAGACAGGGACAGTGCTCTTGTGCCGATCCCACAAGCATTTGATTAACCACCATGCGTACAGGATGCTAGACTAGGCGGGCCCTTGGCCTGATCCAGCAGGACTCTTTTGTTCTATTTTTTTTATTTCATTTCATTTGAAACAGGCCTTTGCTTAGCTGTGGATAGATAAGACATCACAGTTTTTCACTGTAGGGAATCTTCCCTCCTGAATTTAAATTGGAGGTACATTGCCCTCCTGCCTTCAGAAAGGTTCACACACACAGACATATTGATTTGCTCCTAGAATTACGAACAGGCACTATCCTGCAATTGTGGAATAGTTCATATTGCATGCTACCATCTTGCCACTGAGTCAGAGCCCAGGACAGAGATGCTTAAGGAAGTTGACCTTTCCAAATCTGGAGTCACCTGATCCACACCTCCTGGTCTAACAGGCAGCTCAGAACACAGTTATCTTTCAGATTTCACACATTTCCAAATTTTGCTCTGCTCAGTTATCTGCTAACCCTCCCTCCATATCACAATGCATTTCAGCATGAGATACATTATGAGATACAATACGATATTGTATTTCAAGAGCAATGTGTATTCAAGAGTGATGTGTATTTTAAGAGAAGAGGCATTCAAGAAGGCACAATTAAATGTGAATTTTCATTTAGATCAAAAGTAAATAAATTGCAGGTTGATGCAGAAATGGGATGGAATTGACTTATGAACGAATGCATGTTCTAGTGACATGGACTAGAAGAATATGATCCACTGAGCTCTAGCTCAGGGCTGGGCATGAGGCTCTGCTTTCTGGGCAGAGGTGGCCATTCTGAGCTTCTGATCAACCTTCTGCTTTCAGTTGGGATGATGTCACATAATGTCACAGAAAGAGACTGAGCATGCTTGATTGGGTCTATCCATTCTTTTTTTTAAAGTTTTATTTATTTATTAACATTCTTATGTCACATCGGTAAACATTATCATATTACATCACAAGGCATATTATAATATAATTATCAGCATGTATACAAAGTTTATATAGAAAGTTTATACAGTGGTACCTCGGGTTAAGAACTTAATTCGTTCTGGAGGTCCGTTCTTAACCTGGAACTGTTCTTAACCTGAAGCACCACTTTAGCTAATGGCCACTGCGCCCACTGCCACTGCGCTGCTGCTGAACAATTTCTGTTCTCATCCTGAAGCAAAGTTCTTAACCTGAGGTACTATTTCTGGGTTAGTGGAAT
Source organism: Podarcis liolepis (assembly GCF_965112155.1). Classification (NCBI taxonomy): domain Eukaryota; kingdom Metazoa; phylum Chordata; class Lepidosauria; order Squamata; family Lacertidae; genus Podarcis; species Podarcis liolepis. Next base: position 2,339 of record NW_028148799.1, on the reverse strand, counting down.
CTGTAACCTGAAGCATCTGTAACCCGAGGTACCACAGTATACCTAAGGAAAAGAAAGAAGGACAAAAAACTATTCCAAAATCAAATATGTACCAACACTTTGGACTTCCTGTCTATCTTGTTGTATATTCCTTTTTTACAAATAAATGTACTCTTATTATTGTATATTTCTTTATATTTTATCTAATACATTCCTATATCAATATGTACCCTTGGTCTTATTTCTCAACTCAGTCTCTCTCCAACGTCAATCGAATGCTAGCATAGAAAGCTAACCTTTACTGTATTTTTGAATGTATATCTTATATCTATCCCACTTTTCCATAATTTTTTGTTTTGAATTGCCTCTAAGGCTATTTGTCAACTGCGCCATTTCAGCAAATTCTTGTAGCTTGTTATGCCAATCCGTTATTGTCGGGACGTCTTCTTCCTTCCACCCCTTTGCCACCAAAGTCCGAGCTGCAGCCGTTGCATATAAAAATACCTCCCTATACATATGGGTCTATCCATTCTAATGAGCCCTGAGTGGTCAGTACTAGAGTGCTAAACACATCCATCTTGAAGATTGTGTTTTTCAAGGCACACACCGGTGGCTCATGCAACAAGCTAGTTGTCTTGCATGCGGGCTTCACATTTGGGCGCCTGACTGGCTGCTGCAGAATGATGAACTGTGATGGGCCTTTGACCTGATCCAGAAAGGCTCTTCTTACATTCTAAACCACCGATTCAGCAATTCTTCTTTAGGCTTTGGAAGATTCACATGCTTTTGATTATGGTATAAATGAGGGCTATAAAGTAGAGTGCTGTGTCTTCATTAAAAAAGAAGGGGCAATAATAATGAAACAATATGCTGTAGTAGGCCTTCTCTCTTGTCCCCTTTTTTATAAAAAATGGAAAATAATAATTATGATGTATACACAGTACATTTTTCTATTCCTTTGCTTAAGTTGGCTTTCAATGGCAAAAATATGTAATTCTCCTTTACTAGCAAACCGGAGGATAAACTCACCCCTTATAAGAGATAAGGACTCATATACAGTGGTACCTCGGGTTACATATGCTTCAGGTTACATATGCTTCAGGTTACATATGCTTCAGGTTACATATGCTTCAGGTTACAGACTCCGCTAACCCAGAAATAGTGCTTCAGGTTAAGAACTTTGTTTCAGGATGAGAACAGAAATCATGCTCCGGCGGCGCGGCAGCAGCAGGAAGCCCCATTAGCTAAAGTGGTGCTTTAGATTAAGAACAGTTTCAGGCTAAGTACGGACCTCCGGAATGAATTAAGTACTTAACCCGAGGTACCACTGTATTTTTATATGCAATAACGGCAGCAAGAATATTATTGGCACAAAATGGAAGCAAGAAGAATTACCGACAAAAGAAGAGTGCCAAATGAAATTAACGGACTATGCAGAATTAGATAAATTAACAGAAAGGATTCAAAACCTGTGGGACCAGAGATTCTTAGAAGTCTGGATATTTGAACTATTTGAAAAGCAATTGTAATAAACAGATCACGCTAGTAGGACTGCAAGAAGTTCTGTAAGGAAGATTATCTGAAATATTGCAAGACTATGAAGAGAACTAGGGACGCAGGTGGCACTCTGGGTTAAACCACAGAGCCTAGGGCTTGCTGATCAGAAGGTCGGTGGTTCGAATCCCCATGACAGGATGAGCTCCTGTTGTTTGGTCCCAGCTCCTGCCAACCTAGCAGTTCAAAAGCACGTCAAAGTGCAAGTAGATAAATAGGTACCACTCCAGCGGGAAGGTAAACGGCGTTTCCGTGTGCTGCTCTGGTTCGCCAGAAGTGGCTTAGTCATGCTGGCCACATGACCCAGAAGCTGTACGCTGGCTCCCTTGGCCTATAAAACAAGATGAGCACCGCAACCCCAGAGTCATCCACGACTGGACCTAAGGGTCAGGGGCCCCTTTACCTTTTTATGAAGAGAACTATTAGTTAATGATAATTAAAAGTAATAGAGAAATTAAGAAATGCAGAATAAGTGATAAAGAATGGAAATCTTCAGAGGTTGTTGAAGGAAGTCTAAAATGTTGTGTAAGATAAGAAATTATGTTAAATGACTGTTGGAAATGATATGTTAAAATTAATAAAAATGTATTAAAAGGTCTGGACACTGAGGTCCAGCACCGAGGGCCTTCTGGTGGTTCCCTCACTGTGAGAAGCCAAGTTACAGGGAACCAGGCAGAGGGCCTTCTCGGTGGTGGCACCCGCCCTGTGGAACGCCCTCCCACCAGATGTCAAAGAGAACAACAACTACCAGACTTTTAGAAGACATCTGAAGGCAGCCCTGTTTAGGGAAGCTTTTAATGTTTGAT
>NW_028148800.1:0-3825 GCF_965112155.1 Podarcis liolepis | reverse complement strand
TTAGTCATGCTGCCCACATGGCCTGGAAGCTGTCTGCGGACAAACGCCGGCTCCCTCAGCCAGTAAAGCGAGTTGAGCGCCGCAACCCGAGTCGGCCACGACTGGACCTAATGGTCAGGGGTCCCTTTACCTTTACCACCCCATGGACTTGTGGATCCACCAATTTGCTGCACATTTGGTTCAGGGACAGGGTTTTCCCCCTGCGCCCTCCTAGCCTTTCAACAGAGACACAGTGGGGTCAGGCGGTCATGTTTATTTCCAAACTATTCCTAAGAGCAAGAAGACGATTAAAGTACAGAAACGGGAAGCAGGTGAGCCCCTGGGAAGGATCCTGTTCTGCGTCACTGCCCAAGGGTGACCAGGCTGGGCCCGGCAGCTTCTCTTGCCTGCCCTCAGGAAGCCCAGCGGGCAGCGCAAGCCCATCACTTGCTCAGCAAGCCCAGCGGCTCGAGGAGGAAGTGGGTGAGGACAAGATGAGGCCCTATGTGTCCTGAGTCCCCTCCGGCGGCAGCGGCGGCTCCCCTTCGCTCCGAAGGGTCTCCATGAACCTCCGCATCTTGGCGGTCATCCACGGCGGAGGAGTGAAGGGCTTCAGTTCGTCCATCTTCAGATCCATGGAAGAACTGGAGGAAGGAGAGAGGAAGACCCCGTGAAGAGGGGGCAGCTCTTAGGGCGCAACGGGACAGGAAAGCCAGCTTAGGACTTTGGCCTGCCTGCCCCCCAAACAGTCGTCCCCCCAGCACCAGGCACGTGGGACTGCGTGGGTCCTCCGAGACTTGGGGGGCTGGCTCCATGCACACCCACACGCCCTGCGCAGGGCACAAAGCTCAGCTGTGCACAGGGGCAGAATCCGCACCCCAAGCGGGGCCTGCTCTGTAACTCACCGGTAATCATCGCTCAAAGCCAGATCCTGGATGTCCTCTTCCAGGAGGAGATAGGCCTTGGGAAGGAGAGAGAGAGAGAGAAAGGAGTTGCTAGCTATGGCAAGGCCGCAGTTTGCAACCCCCAACTCCCCCTGCAAAGGAGAAGCCAGCCTAGCCCAGCCCAGCCGGACAGGCCCACCACACAGCTCTCGGGGGCTTGCAAAGCAAGCTTGTTTTCTGCTGCTCCAGAGGGGAGGATCTGAACAACGACAAGAAGGGAGATGCCAGCTAAACATTTGGAAGAAGTGTCTGAGGCCAAGAGCAGTTCAACAGGGGAACGGACTCCCCCAGAAGGTGGTGGGCTCTCCTTCATCAGAGGTTTTAGATACAGAGGTTGGGCGGTCCTCTGTCAGGGAAGCTGTAGCAGTGGTTGCTGCAGGGCTTTTGCGGTTGTGGCCCCGATCTGGTGGAACGCTCTGTCCCTAGAGACTAGGGCCCTGCGGGACTTGACATCTCCAAGACGGACCTGTTCCACCTGGCCTTTGGCCAAGGCACAGTCTGACCCCCTCCTTTGGCAATCCTCACAGAACTCTAGCCCAATGGTTGCCATTAATTCGATTTTGAATTGATTTTAAAATGAATTGATTTTAGAATGAATTGATTTTAGAATGCTGTGTTACTTTTATTGTTGTTAGCCGCTCTGAGCCCGGCTTTGGCTGGGGAGGGCGGGATATGAATAAAATTTTATTATTGCAGCAGGGGGTTGGGCTGGATGACCCCTGGGTTCCCTTCTGACTCTAGGAATTCTATGAAAACTGCATAAAGGAAGCGGCAGAGGCCCGAGACGGCAGAAGGTCTCATAAACGCTGTTAAATCTGTCGTGCTGTTCAAAGTGCATTCAGTTCTGCTTTCCTCAGGCTTTGGGACGCTCACCATTTTGCCCCCCGTGGCTCTCATGTGCTGCTGTTCGGCCAGCCAGTGCTTGTCTTGAGCATCAGCTGCATACTGGAAGAGAGACAGAAGTCAAGAGGGTGACGCATACTGCGATGAAGCACTGCAGGCTGGTTTGTGAGAGACCTCCTGAATGAAAAGAGTGTCCCGTTCTGGGTACCACAATTTAAGGAGGATATTGACAACTGTGGTTCCTGCACTGCAGGGGGTTGGGCTAGATGACCCTCGGGGTCCCTTCCAACCCTACCATTCTGTGATTCTATGAAAAACGGAGAGATGTTGTGCCACCACCCTCGGGGTCTGCTGTGCAAACGTCTCCTCACATTCTAAGACTTCTCTGCTGCTCAGGGGTGGAAAAGGAGGTCCGAGTTGTGTGGGGAGGAAAGGAAACACTAGGGTCAATGGTCCTACAGGTACCCACAGGCACACACACAGGGAAGATCAGTGAGTTCTACCGCAACCACTCAAAGCTCTGTGCACAAAACACAAATACAGTCATACATGGACTCACAGCTGTCCATGGAGGCACAGGTTAAATCCGTGTCCAGGGCAGCTGTTTACCAGCTCCATCTGGTACGTAGGCTGAGATCCTATCTGCCCGCGGACTGCCTCGCCAGAGTGGTGCATGCTCTGGTTATCTCCCGCTTGGACTACTGCAATGCGCTCTACGTGGGGCTACCTTTGAAGGTGACTCAGAAACTACAACTAATCCAGAATGCAGCAGCCAGACTGGTGACTGGGAACGGCCGCCGAGACCATATAACACCGGTCTTGAAAGACCTACATTGGCTCCCAGTACGTTTCCAAGCACAATTCAAAGTGTTGGTGCTGACCTTTAAAGCCCTAAACGGCCTCGGTCCAGTATACCTGAAGGAGCGTCTCCACCTCCATCGTTCTACCCGGACACTGAGGTCCAGCGCCAAGGGCCTTCTGGCGGTTCCCTCACTGCGAGAAGCCAAGTTACAGGGAACCAGGCAGAGGGCCTTCTCGGTAGTGGCGCCCTCCCTGTGGAACACCCTCCCACCAGATGTCAAAGAGAACAACAACTACCAGACTTTTAGAAGACATCTGAAGGCAGCCCTGTTTAGAGAATCTTTTAATGTTTGATGTATCATAGTATTTAATATTCTTTTGGAAGCCGCCCAGAGTGGCTGGGGAAACCCAGCCAGATGGGCGGGGTATAAATAATAAATTATTATTATTATTATTATTATTATTATACCTCGGGTTAAATGTGCTTCAGGTTGAGCGTTTTCAAGTTAGGCTCCGCGGCGACCCAGAAGTGACGAAGTGCGTTACTTCCGGGTTTTGCCACTCGCGCATGTGCAGATTCTCAAAATGACGTCACGCACATGCGTGGCGAAACGCAACCCGCGCAGCAAAACGCAACCCGCGCAGACATGTCTTACGTCTACTCAGGATGCAAACAGGGCTCCGGAACGGATCCCGTTCGCATCCAGAGGTACCACTGTACTCAGGAGCCAGAGGACAGTAATAGGCAGGGAAAGAAAACCACGGCTGCTTTCCTAGGTGAGGCCTGTCAAGATCTGACACGTGTGTTTTCTGACATTGCCAGCAGCTCACTTCCTCTGTAGTCCAAGCGCAAAGGATGTTGAGGGGCAGAGTCAAGGGGGGTCAAATGACTGACCTTGAAGAGGTGGGGGTGCTTGATGTAGAGTCTGCCTCTGGTTCCTCCCATCCCGAGGGCTCTGAATCAGGGACAAAAAGTGGGGGGTTTAGAATTCTGCACCTGGTAAATTGCACCCCTTCCTTGTCGCCCAGCCATATGCTTAAAGCAGGAAGTCCAAAGTCCATTTCAGGGGCCTAATCTCGTTTAACCCGGCACCTGTGGCACTTTATTTCCTGGGGTACAATCCTAAAAAAGCTCCACAACTTGGGTTGGCCCTCAGGCATGTTCACTTCATCAAATCTGGCCCTCTTTGAAAAGAAGCTGGACACCCCTGGCCTAAAGCCACTTCAGCCCCCGCCTCAAAGAAGCACTGGCCAGTCT
>NW_028148801.1:0-11870 GCF_965112155.1 Podarcis liolepis | reverse complement strand
ATATATATATAAATAACACAAAAATATGAATATAAATAGTAAATATATATAAATAATATATAAATAATATAAATAAATATAATATAGATATATAGAAAATAAATATTAATATTAATACTAATATTAATACTAATATTAATATTAATACTAATACTAATACTAATATTAATCCAAACCCCACCTGGAAAAACCCGGCGCCGGGTTGACCGTGATGTATTCGCTTTCCGGAAGGTTCCTGACAAAAACGAGAAAACGTTCCCCGGTTGGATTGACAGGTCTCCCGCTTTGACTGACAGTCCCGCCCCTTTCCCCGCCCCTTCCTCCCTTTGACTGACTTGCTCTCCGTTTCCGCGGCGACGGCGGCTTGGTCGACGCCCATCTTCTGGTAGCTGCTGGGAAACGTAGTACGGGGTGAGCGGAGGGACCCAGGCGTCCGGGGGGAAGGGGGGCGGGAGGAAGGAGGAACAGGAAGGGGCGGGAGGAGGAGGAGGAAGGGGCGGGAGGAGGAGGAACAGGAAGGGGTGGGAGGAGGAGGAGGAAGGGGCGGGAGGAGGAGGAAGGGGCGGGAGGAGGAACAGGAAGGGGCGGGAGGAGGAGGAGGAAGGGGCGGGAGGAGGAGGAACAGGAAGGGGCGGGAGGAGGAGGAGGAAGGGGCGGGAGGAGGAGGAACAGGAAGGGGTGGGAGGAGGAGGAGGAAGGGGCGGGAGGAGGAGGAAGGGGCGGGAGGAGGAACAGGAAGGGGCGGGAGGAGGAGGAGGAAGGGGCGGGAGGAGGAGGAACAGGAAGGGGCGGGAGGAGGAGGAGGAAGGGGCAGGAGGAGGAGGAACAGGAAGGGGCGGGAGGAGGAGGAAGGGGCGGGAGGAGGAACAGGAAGGGGTGGGAGGAGGAGGAGGAAGGGGCGGGAGGAGGAACAGGAAGGGGTGGGAGGAGGAGGAGGAAGGGGCGGGAGGAGGAGGAACAGGAAGGGGCGGGAGGAGGAACAGGAAGGGCGGGAGGAGGAACAGGAAGGGGTGGGAGGAGGAGGAGGAAGGGGCGGGAGGAGGAGGAACAGGAAGGGGCGGGAGGAGGAACAGGAAGGGGTGGGAGGAGGAGGAGGAAGGGGCGGGAGGAGGAACAGGAAGGGGCGGGAGGAGGAGGAGGAAGGGGCGGGAGGAGGAACAGGAAGGGGCGGGAGGAGGAACAGGAAGGGGCGGGAGGAGGAGGAGGAAGGGGCGGGAGGAGGAACAGGAAGGGGTGGGAGGAGGAGGAGGAAGGGGCGGGAGGGGGAGGAGGAAGGGGCGGGAGGGGGAGGAGGAAGGGGCGGGAGGAGGAACAGGAAGGGGCGGGAGGAGGAGGAGGAAGGGGCGGGAGGAGGAACAGGAAGGGGTGGGAGGAGGAGGAAGGGGCGGGAGGAGGAACAGGAAGGGGCGGGAGGAGGAGGAGGAAGGGGCAGGAGGAGGAGGAGGAAGGGGCGGGAGGAGGAGGAGGAAGGGGCGGGAGGAGGAACAGGAAGGGGTGGGAGGAGGAGGAGGAAGGGGCGGGAGGAGGAGGAGGAAGGGGCGGGAGGAGGAACAGGAAGGGGCGGGAGGGGGAGGAGGAAGGGGCGGGAGGAGGAGGAGGAAGGGGCGGGAGGAGGAGGAGGAAGGGGCGTGAGGAGGAGGAGGAAGGGGCGGGAGGAGGAACAGGAAGGGGTGGGAGGAGGAGGAGGAAGGGGCGGGAGGAGGAGGAGGAAGGGGCAGGAGGAGGAACAGGAAGGGGCGGGAGGAGGAACAGGAAGGAGCGGGAGGAGGAGGAGGAAGGGGCGGGAGGAGGAACAGGAAGGGGCGGGAGGAGGAGGAGGAAGGGGCGGGAGGAGGAACAGGAAGGGGTGGGAGGAGGAGGAGGAAGGGGCGGGAGGAGGAGGAGGAAGGGCGGGAGGAGGAGGAGGAAGGGGCGGGAGGAGGAACAGGAAGGGGCGGGAGGAGGAACAGGAAGGGGCGGGAGGAGGAGGAACAGGAAGGGGCGGGAGGAGGAGGAGGGAGGGGCGGGAGGAGGAGGAGGAAGGGGCGGGAGGAGGAGGAGGAAGGGGCGGGAGGAGGAGGAAGGGGCCGGAGGAGGAACAGGAAGGGGTGGGAGGAGGAGGAGGAAGGGGCGGGAGGAGGAACAGGAAGGGGCGGGAGGAGGAGGAGGAAGGGGCGGGAGGAGGAACAGAAGGGGCGGGAGGAGGAGGAGGAAGGGGCGGGAGGAGGAGGAACAGGAAGGGGCGGGAGGAGGAGGAGGAAGGGGCGGTAGGAGGAACAGGAAGGGGCGGGAGGAGGAGGAGGAAGGGGCGGGAGGAGGAACAGGAAGGGGCGGGAGGAGGAGGAACAGGAAGGGGCGGGAGGAGGAGGAGGAAGGGGCAGGAGGAGGAGGAACAGGAAGGGGCGGGAGGAGGAGGAGGAGGAAGGGGCGGGAGGAGGAACAGGAAGGGGCGGGAGGAGGAGGAGGAAGGGGCAGGAGGAGGAGGAGGAGGAAGGGGCGGGAGGAGGAGGAACAGGAAGGGGCGGGAGGAGGAGGAAGGGGCGGGAGGAGGAGGAGGAAGGGGCGGGAGGAGGAACAGGAAGGGGCGGGAGGGGGAGGAGGAAGGGGCGGGAGGAGGAACAGGAAGGGGCGGGAGGAGGAGGAACAGGAAGGGGCGGGAGGAGGAGGAGGAAGGGGCGGGAGGAGGAGGAGGAAGGGGCGGGAGGAGGAGGAACAGGAAGGGGTGGGAGGAGGAGGAGGAAGGGGCGGGAGGAGGAACAGGAAGGGGTGGGAGGAGGAGGAGGAAGGGGCGGGAGGAGGAGGAACAGGAAGGGGCGGGAGGGGGAACAGGAAGGGGCGGGAGGGGGAACAGGAAGGGGCGGGAGGAGGAACAGGAAGGGGTGGGAGGGGGAGGAGGAAGGGGCGGGAGGAGGAGGAGGAAGGGGGAGGAGGAGGAAGGGGCAGGAGGAGGAGGAGGAAGGGGCGGGAGGAGGAGGAGGAAGGGGCGGGAGGAGGAGGAACAGGAAGGGGCGGGACTTACCCGGGACCGGGGTGCAACTCGCTGGCGCTCAGGTAGGCCCCGCCTTCCGGGGTGTGGCTGGAAAAAAGAAAGCGGCGCTACGGTTCCCAGGCAACCAGGGTTGTCCGGGTGCCGGGATGATTGGCAGGTGAGTAATAGTAGTAGTAATAATAATAATAATAATAATAATAATAATAATAATAATATGATAATAATAAATGATAATATGATAATAATAATAAATGATAATAATAATAAATGATAATAATAATAAATGATAATAATAATAAATGATAATAATGATTGATATTAATAATAATAATAATAAATGATAATAATAATAAATGATAATAATGATTGATATTAATAATAATAATAATAAATGATAATAATAAAAATAAAATAAAATAATAATTTATGGAGTTGAACCCAGAATGATTGACAGGGCGCTATGGTTCCCGGGTGCCAGAATGATTGACAGGGAGTGTCAATCCCAGAATGATTGACAGGGGCGGGGCAACCAGGGCCGTCTGGTCCCACCCCCTGGATCCCAGAATGATTGACAGGAATGGGGCAACCGGGGTTGCCTAGTCCCGCCCCCTAGATCTCAGAATGATTGACAGGGACGGGGCAACCAGGGTTATCGATTTGAATAACAGAATGATTGACAGGGATGGTCCCGCCCCCTAGATCCCAGAATGATTGACAGGGACGGGGCAACCAGGGTTATCGATTTGAATAACAGAATGATTGACAGGGATGGTCCCGCCCCCTGGATCCCAGAATGATTGACAGGGACGGGGCAACCAGGGTTATCGATTTGAATAACAGAATGATTGACAGGGATGGTCCCGCCCCCTGGATCCCAGAATGATTGACAGGGATGGGCCAACCATGGTTATTGATTTGAATAACAGAATGATTGACAGGGATGGTCCCGCCCCCTGGATCCCAGAATGATTGACAGGGACGGGGCAACCAGGGTTATCGATTTGAATAACAGAATGATTGACAGGGATGGTCCCGCCCCCTGGATCCCAGAATGATTGACAGGGATGGGCCAACCATGGTTATTGATTTGAATAACAGAATGATTGACAGGGATGGTCCCGCCCCCTGGATCCCAGAATGATTGACAGGGACGGGGCAACCAGGGTTATCGATTTGAATAACAGAATGATTGGCAGGGATGGTCCCGCCCCCTGGATCCCAGAATGATTGACAGGGATGGGCCAACCATGGTTATTGATTTGAATAACAGAATGATTGACAGGGATGGTCCCGCCCCCTGGATCCCAGAATGATTGACAGGGACGGGGCAACCAGGGTTATCGATTTGAATTGCAGAATGATTGACAGGGATGGTCCCGCCCCCTGGATGCCAGAATGATTGACAGGTTATTGATTTGAATGACAGAATGATTGACAGGGATGGTCCCGCCACCTGGATCTCAGAATGATTGACAGGGACGGGGCAACCAGGGTTGTCTGGTCCCGCCTCCTGAATCCCAGAATGATTGACAGGTTCTCGATTTGAATGACAGAATGATTGACAGGGATGGTCCCGCCCCCTGGATCCCAGAATGATTGACAGGTCTGGGCCAACTGGGGTTGTCCAGTCCCACCCCCTGGATCCCAGAATGATTGACAGGTTATCGATTTGAATGACAGAATGATTGACAGGGCTGCCTATTCCCACCCCCTGGATCCCAGAATGATTGACAGGGATGGGGCAACCAGGGCCGCCTGGTCCCGCCTCCTAGATCCCAGAATGATTGACAGGGATGGGGCAACCAGGGTTGTCTAGTCCCGCCTCCTGAATCCCAGAATGATTGACAGGTTATCAATTTGAATGACAGAGTGATTGACAGGTCTGGGCCAACCAGGGTTGTCTGGTCCCGCCCCCTGGGTCCCATAATGATTGACAGGTTATCGATTTGAATGACAGAATGATTGACAGGGATGGGGCAACCAGGGTTGTCTGGTCCCGCCTCCTAGATCCCAGAATGATTGACAGGGTTGGGGCAACCAGGGTTGTCTTGTCCCGCCCCCTAGTACCCAGAATGATTGACAGGGATGGGGCAACCCTGGTTTGAATAGCAGAATGATTGACAGGGATGGGGCAACCAGGGTTGTCTGGTCCCGCCCCCTAGATCCCAGAATGATTGACAGGGATGGGGCAACCAGGGCCGCCTGGTCCCGCCTCCTAGATCCCAGAATGATTGACAGGGATGGGGCAACCAGGGTTGTCTAGTCCCGCCTCCTGAATCCCAGAATGATTGACAGGTTATCAATTTGAATGACAGAGTGATTGACAGGTCTGGGCCAACCAGGGTTGTCTGGTCCCGCCTCCTGAATCCCAGAATGATTGACAGGTTATCAATTAGAATTTGAGTGTGATTGACAGGTCTGGGCCAACCGGGGTTGTCTAGTCTCGCCCCCTAGATCCCGGAATGATTGACAGGTTCTCGATTTGAATGACAGAATGATTGACAGGTCTGGGCCAACTGGGGTTGTCTAGTCCCGCCCCCTAGATCCCGGAATGATTGACAGGGACGGGGCAACCAGGGTTGTCTGGTCCCGGGTTCGAATCCCAGGATGATTCACAGGCCCGGGTTCGAATGATTTGACAGGTACTCACGGACTGGCGGCCATCGGCCTCTCGTACCCGGGGGTCGGTTTCGTCGCCAGGTAGACGCGCTCCGGGCGCGGCGGGCTGGAAGAATAATAGTAATGATAATAATAATAATAATAATAATAATAATAATAATAATAATAATAAATGATAATAATAAAAATAAATGATGATAATAAAATAAATGATAATAATAAATAATAATAATAATAATATAATAATATGATAATAATATGATAATAATAATTGATAATATTAATAATTGATAATAAATTAATAATAATTATAATTATAATAGTAAGATGATGATGATGATGATGATAACATATAATAATAAAATAAAAATAAGAATAAAATAATAATAAAATAATAAAATGATAATAAAATATTAATACTACTACTACTAACAATAATAATAATAATAATAATAATAATAATAATAATAATAATAATAATAAAATAAAAATAAAATATAAAAATAAAAATATAAATATAAAAATATAATAATAATAATAAAATAACAACAACAACAAAACAACTACATAATATAATATAAGAATAATATGATGATAATAATAATAATAACAAATAATAATAAATAATAAATGATAATAATAAATTAATAATAATAAATGATGAAAATAATAACTGATAATAATAAAAATAAATGATAATAATAATAGCCCCACCCACCCGAAGCCCCGCCCACCCGTCACTCACGGCAGCGGAGGGAGGGGCCTGTTGGCCAATCCGGCGGCGTTGGCGTCCTTCCCCGACTTCCTGGAAGGGAGAGGCGGGGTTAAAATGAGAGAGGGGGCGCGTCCTAGAGCGGCCACTTCCTGTTTCGCTCTCTATTACTATTACTATTACTATTATTACTATTATTACTATTATTACTATTATTATTATTATTATTATATAATATAACATAATAATATAATATATAAGATAAGATAAGATAAGATATAAGTATAATAAAAGAAGTATAGTATGAATTAAATATATAAATATAAATATATTATATTATATTAATATATTTATATTTATAAAATATTAATCTTTTTCTTATAATTTACTTAATATAATATAATGTTATAATATTATATAATATTATATAGTAATATAATATAATAATATAACATATCATAACATAACATAACATAACATAACATAGCATAATATATAAATATAAGTATAATAAAAATTATAAATATAAATTAAATTATAAATTAAATATATAAATATAAATATATTATGTTGATATATTTATAAAATATTAATATTTTTCTTTTTATATTTTATATTTTATATAACATAACATAACATAAAGACTCTCCTCCCTGAAAGAGAGGGGAGTGGTTGTGGGCGGGAGCCCGAACACCGCTCCTAGCAGGGGGCGTTGCCCCCTGCCTCCAGCTCACCTGGCTGGCACTCACGCCCCCCCCCCCCCGGTGGCCGCCCAACCAGGTGCCATGGGGGGCGTGTCCAGCAGCCTTTATGCTGCAGTGCCAGCCTCTCCCCGGCCTCATTTCCATTTGTCGTCCTGAGCGAGTCAGGAGGATACTCTCTCTTCAGTGTTCCTGCAGCGAGAAGCGTGGTGCTAACTTGGAAGAGGACTTCTGAGAAAGGGAAGCCTTTAATTCCTCCTTTACTTTACCCCCTTTACTTTGCCTTTTACCTTTACTTTAATCCCCCCACCCAACTCTGCACCTTTAATTCCCTCTTTACTTTTTTCCAAATACCTCCTAATTGTTCCTAATGTCATCTCTGATCCCGAAGCCTTTACTCTGTGTGTGTGTGCTTCTCCGACTTTAAATCAGTCACTCTGTGTGTGTGTGCTGCTCTTCAGGCTTCAAAACAGACACTCTCTGTGTCTTTGCGGGCAGCATCTCAGCGTGCTTGGAAGGGGGGAAATCTGAGCCTTCACTAGTAGGCTCCGTGGTTTGGCTAGGAGCCCTTCCTCCCCCTCTCCCCACGTGCTGCCTTCTCCCTTTGGTGTTGCTCCCCCACGCCTCCGCGATTTCAGGGGGCGGCAGCTCCATTTAAAAACTTCTTTCAGACAACTGCATTGCCCCAATTTTGCTATTGTCCCATTTTGCTGCTTATTGCTTTACCTTAAACCCTTCCTGGAGCTCCCTCACTCCACCCCCCCCCCCCGCTTGGTTTAAAAGCGGATAGTATTTCTGGGTCTGCCTGGTGTTTCTCTCCTGCTGTTGCCCCATAGTAATAATAGCTATCGCTGGGTGTTTCTTTATCCCCTTTAGTTTTAAAACTTTTCCTGTGCACCGGACTTGCAATCCCCCCCCCTGCAGTTGGATAGCACAGTTGGTAGAGCATGAGACTCTTAACCTCAGGGAGGTGGGTTCGAGCCCCACATTGGGCAAAATATTTGTGCATTGCAGGGGGTTGGACTAGATGGCCCTTGTGGCCCATTCAAACTCTACAATTCTATGATTCTGTGCAGCCACATATTTTTCTTTTTATATTTTATATTTTATATAACATAACATAACATAACATAACATAACAATATAATATAATATAATATAATATAATATAATATAATATAATATAATATAAACATTATAATATAATGTAATGTAATGTAATGTAATATAATATGATTAATAAAATAAAATAAAATAACATTATAATATAATATAATATAATATAATATAATATAATATAATATAATATAAACATTATAATATAATGTAATGTAATGTAATGTAATGTAATATAATTAATAAAATAAAATAAAATAACATTAATATAATATAATATAATATAATATAATATAATATAATATAATATAATGTAATGTAATGTAATGTAATATAATATAATATAATTAATAAAATAAAATAAAATAACATTAATATAATATAATATAATATAATATAATTAATAAAATAAAATAAAATAACATTAATATAATATAATATAATATAATATAATATAATATAATATAATATAATATAATATAATATAATATAATATAATATAATATAATATAATATAATATAATATAATATAATATAATATAATGATATTATATTATATTTAAATTTCATTTCTCTTTCTCTTTCTCTTTTACCCTTCTGCTCATTCCACTTATCTATCTATCGATTATCGATTATCGATTATCCACTCACCGCTGGCGCTCCACCAGGCGCAGCAGACACACGGCCACCACCAACAAGACCGACGTCGAGAAGAAGCCTAGAAAGGCCAGCACCGCCACCATGGCCACCAGCGTCCCCTTGGCCAGCGGCTCGGGGCAGGCGCACTCCTCCGGCGGCGCCACTGCGGGGAGAAAACGGCGCGCGCTACGTTTCCCGCGCTAAGGTTCCCGCGCTACGTTTCCCGCGGGAACGGGGCGGGAGACTCGAACCCGCAACCTTCCCCAGGGTCGCCCATTGCAGGGAGAAGCCTATGTGGGACCCGGGACCCAAATCTGGGTCCTGTAACTCGAACCCGGTTCCCGCGCTAAGGTTCCCGCGGGGCGAGAGACTCGAACCCGCAACCTTCCCCCTTCTCTCCATTGGTTTCTGATCTGCTACTCACACCTGATTCGAAACTCGAACCCGCAACCTTCCCCCGGATCCCCGTCCGATTCGGCGCTAAGGTTCCCGCGCTACATTTCCTGTGCAAAAACTCCCAAATTTGAACCCAAAGCGGCGGGTTCGAGTTTGAGACTCGAACCCACAACCTTCCCCAGGATCCCTGCCCGATTCCACGCTAAGGTTCCCACGCTAAGGTTCCCACGCTAAGGTTCCCACGCTACGTTTCCCGCGCTACGTTTCCCGTGCTAAACTTCCCCATTTTGGTTCCAGCAGGAGATTCGAACCCGCAACCTTCCCCGGGATCCCTGTCCCATTCCGCGCTAAGGTTCCCACGCTAAGGTTCCCACGCTACGTTTCCCACGCTAATGTTCCCGCGCTACGTTTCCCATGCTACATTTCCCATGCTAAATTTCCCAAATTTGAACCCAAGGCGGCTGGTTCAAGTTTGAGACTCGAACCCGCAACCTTCCCCTTGAATCCCAATGCAGAACTGGTTTTCGCACCCGGTTTTCATCCCAAATCAGGTTCAAGTTTAAACTTGAACCCGCAACCATCCCCAGAATGATTGACAGGGCGCTATGGTTCCCAGGAGAACCAGGGGCGGCTGGGTGCCGGGATGATTGACAGGCGCTACGGTTCCCGGGACAACCAGGGTCATCTGGCGCCAGGATGTTTGACAGGCGCTACGGTTCCCGGGACAACCAGGGTCATCTGGCGCCAGGATGATTGACAGGGTGCTACAGTTCCCAGGACAACCAGGATAATCTGGCGCCAGGATGATTGACAGGGTGCTACAGTTCCCAGGACAACCAGGATAATCTGGCGCCAGGATGATTGACAGGGCGCTACGGTTCCCAGAAGAACCAGGGTTGCCTGGATCACAGGATGATTGACAGGGCGCTACGGTTCCCGGGACAACCAGGATCATCTGGCGCCAGGATGATGGACAGAGTGCTACGGTTCCCGGGACAACCAGGGTCATCTGGCGCCAGGATGATTGACAGGGCGCTACGGTTCCCGGGAGAACCAGGTTTGCCTGCCCTCAGAATGATTGACAGGGCGCTACGGTTCCCAGGACAACCAGGGTCATCTGGCACCAGGATGATTGACAGGGCGCTACGGTTCCCGGGACAACCAGGGTCATCTGACGCCAGGATAATTGACAGAGCGCTGCAGGATGATTGACAGGCACTACAGTTCCCGGGACAACCAGGGTGATTGACAGAGCGCCAGGGTTGGCTGCCCTCAGAATGATTGACAGGGCGCTACAGTTCCCAGGACAACCAGGGTTGTCTGGATCCCAGGATGATTGACAGGGCGCTACGGTTCCCAGGAGAACCAGGGTTGGCAGGGCACCGGGATGATTGACAGGCGCTACAGTTCCCGCGCTACAGTTCCCGCCCCAGAGCCTCGAACCCGCCACCTTCCCCGCCTTTCGCACCCGGCGCCGGCGCCTTACTTGGCAGAGCGACCCCCCGGTGCTGGATGGGAATCCGGGCGTCTTCGACGTACTGCGGGCGACAGAGGTGGGAGTTATAGCGCGTTTGGCGCCCGGTTTCGCACCCGGCGCCCAAAGGGAAGGGGAGACTCACCCTGGCGTGCGGCGCGGGTTCGAGGAAGGCGGCCTGGCGCCGGCGCCGCCTTCCGCGGGGCGGGAAGTCGATCAGCGCCTGGAAGCAGAAAGCAGGAAGTTGAGGAAGCGCGGGAACCTTAGCGCGGGAACCTGTTTCCTGCCTATTTCCTGCCTCTTTGCAGGGAGTTTCCTGTCTATTTCGTGTCAGTTTCCTGTCTATTTCCTGCCTCTTTGCAGGGAGTTTCCTGTCTATTTCCTGTCAGTTTCCTGTCTATTTCCTGCCTCTTTGCAGGGAGTTTCCTGTCTATTTCGTGTCAGTTTCCTGTCTATTTCCTGCCTATTTGCAGGGAGTTTCCTGTCTATTTCATGTCAGTTTCCTGTCTATTTCCTGCCTCTTTGCAGGGAGTTTCCTGTCTATTTCATGTCAGTTTCCTATCTATTTCCTGCCTCTTTGCAGGGAGTTTCCTGTCTATTTCCTGTCTCTTTCCAGGGAGTTTCCTCTCTATTCCCTGCCTATTTCCAGGGAGTTTCCTGTCTATTTCCTGTTTATTTCCAGGGAGTCTCCTGTCTATTTCCAGGGAGTTTCCTGTCTATTTCCTCTCTATTTCCAGGGAGTTTCCTGTCTATTTCCTGTCTATTTCCAGGGAGTTTCCAGTCTATTTCCTGCCTATTTCCAGGGAGTTTCCTGCCTATTTCCTGTCTATTTCCAGGCAGTTTCGTGTCTATTTCCTGTCTATTTCCAGGGAGTTTCCCCGCAAGCAGAAAGCCAGCAGCTCAGGGAGTTTCCTGTCTATTTCCTATCTATTTCCAGGGGGTTTTCTCTCTATTTCCTGTCTATTTCCAGGGGGTTGCTACCTTTCTGCTTGTGGGAAATAGACAGGAAACTGCCTGGAAATAGGCAGGAAATAGACAGGAAGCTCCTTGGAAATAGACAGGAAATACGAAACTTCCTGGAAATAGGCAGGAAATAGGCAGGAAACTCTCTGGAAATAGACAGGAAATAGACAGGAAGCTCCTTGGAAATAGACAGGAAACTGACAGGAAATAGACAGGAAACTCCCTGGAAATATACAGGAAACATCCTGGAAATATACAGGAAACTCCCAGGAAATAGACAGG
>NW_028148802.1:0-58160 GCF_965112155.1 Podarcis liolepis | reverse complement strand
CTGATTTCTTGTCCTGTGATAAAAAGCCTTCTGTTTCCATCGCCAAAGCTTTCAGGTGAGCATTTGCAAGCGGTTGGCACCATTTTTGAGTGAACTGCCAAAAGTCAGATTTTTGCTGAAATTGTGACCCCGGGGCTTAGGGATTTTTTCAAAAAAATATTTTCTGCCGGTTAAGTTTTTGAGGGCTGATTTCTTGTCCTGTGATAAAAAGCCTTCTGTTTCCATCGCCAAAGCTTTCAGGTGAGCATTTGCAAGCGGTTGGCACCATTTTTGAGTGAACTGCCAAAAGTCATATTTTTGCTGAAATTGTGACCCCGGGGCTTAGGGATTTTTTCAAAAAAATATTTTCTGCGGGTTAAGTTTTTGAGGGCTGATTTCTTGTCCTGTGATAAAAAGCCTTCTGTTTCGAGTGCCAAACCTTTCAGGGGAGCATTTTCAAGCTTTTGGCACCATTTTTGAGTGAACTGCCAAAAGTCAGATTTTTTCTGAAATTGTGACCCCGGGGCTTAGGGATTTTTTCAAAAGAATATTTTCTGCGGGTTAAGTTTTTGGGGGCTGATTTCTTGTCCTGTGATAAAAAGCCTTCTGTTTCGCGTGCCAAAGCTTTCAGGTGAGCATTTGCAAGCAGTTGGCACCATTTTTGAGTGAACTGCCAAAAGTCAGATTTTTGCTGAAGTTGTGACCCCGGGGCTTAGGGATTTTTTCAAAAAAATATTTTCTGCCGGTTAAGTTTTTGAGGGCTCATTTCTTGTCCTGTGATAAAAATCCTTCTGTTTCGCGTGCCAAACCTTTCAGGGGAGCATTTGCAAGCGGTTGGCACCATTTTTGAGTGAACTGCCAAAAGTCAGATTTTTGCTGAAATTGTGACCCCGGGGCTTAGGGATTTTTTCAAAAAAATATTTTCTGCCGGTTAATTTTTTAGGGCTGATTTCTTGTCCTGTGATAAAAAGCCTTCTGTTTCGCGTGCCAAACCTTTCAGGTGAGCATTTGCAAGCGGTTGGCACCATTTTTGAGTGAACTGCCAAAAGTCAGATTTTTGCTGAAATTGTGACCCCGGGGCTTAGGGATTTTTTCAAAAAAATATTTTCTGCCGGTTAAGTTTTTGAGGGCTGATTTCTTGTCCTGTGATAAAAAGCCTTCTGTTTCCATCGCCAAAGCTTTCAGGTGAGCATTTGCAAGCGGTTGGCACCATTTTTGAGTGAACTGCCAAAAGTCAGATTTTTGCTGAAATTGTGACCCCGGGGCTTAGGGATTTTTTCAAAAAAATATTTTCTGCCGGTTAAGTTTTTGAGGGCTGATTTCTTGTCCTGTGATAAAAAGCCTTCTGTTTCGAGTGCCAAACCTTTGAGGGGAGCATTTTCAAGCTTTTGGCACCATTTTTGAGTGAACTGCCAAAAGTCAGATTTTTTCTGAAATTGTGACCCCGGGGCTTAGGGATCTTTTCAAAAAAATATTTTCTGCCGGTTAAGTTTTTGAGGGCTGATTTCTTGTCCTGTGATAAAAAGCCTTCTGTTTCCATCGCCAAAGCTTTCAGGTGAGCATTTGCAAGCGGTTGGCACCATTTTTGAGTGAACTGCCAAAAGTCAGATTTTTTCTGAAATTGTGACCCCGGGGCTTAGGGATTTTTTCAAAAAAAATATTTTCTGCCGGTTAAGTTTTTGAGGGCTGATTTCTTGTCCTGTGATAAAAAGCCTTCTGTTTCCATCGCCAAAGCTTTCAGGTGAGCATTTGCAAGCGGTTGGCACCATTTTTGAGTGAACTGCCAAAAGTCAGATTTTTGCTGAAATTGTGACCCCGGGGCTTAGGGATTTTTTCAAAAAAATATTTTCTGCCGGTTAAGTTTTTGAGGGCTGATTTCTTGTCCTGTGATAAAAAGCCTTCTGTTTCGAGTGCCAAACCTTTCAGGGGAGCATTTTCAAGCTTTTGGCACCATTTTTGAGTGAACTGCCAAAAGTCAGATTTTTTCTGAAATTGTGACCCCGGGGCTTAGGGATTTTTTCAAAAAAATATTTTCTGCCGGTTAAGTTTTTGAGGGCTGATTTCTTGTCCTGTGATAAAAAGCCTTCTGTTTCGAGTGCCAAACCTTTCAGGGGAGCATTTTCAAGCTTTTGGCACCATTTTTGAGTGAACTGCCAAAAGTCAGATTTTTTCTGAAATTGTGACCCCGGGGCTTAGGGATTTTTTCAAAAAAATATTTTCTGCCGGTTAAGTTTTTGAGGGCTGATTTCTTGTCCTGTGATAAAAAGCCTTCTGTTTCCATCGCCAAAGCTTTCAGGTGAGCATTTGCAAGCGGTTGGCACCATTTTTGAGTGAACTGCCAAAAGTCAGATTTTTGCTGAAATTGTGACCCCGGGGCTTAGGGATTTTTTCAAAAAAATATTTTCTGCCGGTTAAGTTTTTGAGGGCTGATTTCTTGTCCTGTGATAAAAAGCCTTCTGTTTCCATCGCCAAAGCTTTCAGGTGAGCATTTGCAACCGGTTGGCACCATTTTTGAGTGAACTGCCAAAAGTCAGATTTTTGCTGAAATTGTGACCCCGGGGCTTAGGGATTTTTTCCAAAAAATATTTTCTGCCGGTTAAGTTTTTGAGGGCTGATTTCTTGTCCTGTGATAAAAAGCCTTCTGTTTCGCGTGCCAAACATTTCAGGGGAGCATTTGCAAGCGGTTGGCACCATTTTTGAGTGAACTGCCAAAAGTCAGATTTTTGCTGAAATTGTGACCCCGGGGCTTAGGGATTTTTTCCAAAAAATATTTTCTGCCGGTTAAGTTTTTGAGGGCTGATTTCTTGTCCTGTGATAAAAAGCCTTCTGTTTCGCGTGCCAAACCTTTCAGGGGAGCATTTGCAACCGGTTGGCACCATTTTTGAGTGAACTGCAAAAGGTCAGATTTTTTTCTGAAATTGTGACCCCGGGGCTTAGGGATTTTTTCAAAAAAATATTTTCTGCCGGTTAAGTTTTTGAGGGCTGATTTCTTGTCCTGTGATAAAAAGCCTTCTGTTTCCATCGCCAAAGCTTTCAGGTGAGCATTTGCAAGCGGTTGGCACCATTTTTGAGTGAACTGCCAAAAGTCAGATTTTTGCTGAAATTGTGACCCCGGGGCTTAGGGATTTTTTCAAAAAAATATTTTCTGCCGGTTAAGTTTTTGAGGGCTGATTTCTTGTCCTGTGATAAAAAGCCTTCTGTTTCCATCGCCAAAGCTTTCAGGTGAGCATTTGCAACCGGTTGGCACCATTTTTGAGTGAACTGCCAAAAGTCAGATTTTTGCTGAAATTGTGACCCCGGGGCTTAGGGATTTTTTCCAAAAAATATTTTCTGCCGGTTAAGTTTTTGAGGGCTGATTTCTTGTCCTGTGATAAAAAGCCTTCTGTTTCGCGTGCCAAACATTTCAGGTGAGCATTTGCAACCGGTTGGCACCATTTTTGAGTGAACTGCCAAAAGTCAGATTTTTGCTGAAATTGTGACCCCGGGGCTTAGGGATTTTTTCCAAAAAATATTTTCTGCCGGTTAAGTTTTTGAGGGCTGATTTCTTGTCCTGTGATAAAAAGCCTTCTGTTTCGCGTGCCAAACCTTTCAGGGGAGCATTTGCAACCGGTTGGCACCATTTTTGAGTGAACTGCAAAAGGTCAGATTTTTTTCTGAAATTGTGACCCCGGGGCTTAGGGATTTTTTCAAAAAAATATTTTCTGCCGGTTAAGTTTTTGAGGGCTGATTTCTTGTCCTGTGATAAAAAGCCTTCAGTATCGCGTGCCAAACCTTTCAGGGGAGCATTTTCAAGCTTTTGGCACCATTTTTGAGTGAACTGCCAAAAGTCAGATTTTTTCTGAAATTGTGACCCCGGGGCTTAGGGATTTTTTCAAAAAAAATATTTTCTGCCGGTTAAGTTTTTGAGGGCTGATTTCTTGTCCTGTGATAAAAAGCCTTCTGTTTCCATCGCCAAAGCTTTCAGGTGAGCATTTGCAACCGGTTGGCACCATTTTTGAGTGAACTGCCAAAAGTCAGATTTTTGCTGAAATTGTGACCCCGGGGCTTAGGGATTTTTTCAAAAAAATATTTTCTGCCGGTTAAGTTTTTGAGGGCTGATTTCTTGTCCTGTGATAAAAAGCCTTCTGTTTCGCGTGCCAAACATTTCAGGGGAGCATTTGCAAGCGGTTGGCACCATTTTTGAGTGAACTGCCAAAAGTCAGATTTTTGCTGAAATTGTGACCCCGGGGCTTAGGGATTTTTTCCAAAAAATATTTTCTGCCGGTTAAGTTTTTGAGGGCTGATTTCTTGTCCTGTGATAAAAAGCCTTCTGTTTCGCGTGCCAAACCTTTCAGGGGAGCATTTGCAACCGGTTGGCACCATTTTTGAGTGAACTGCAAAAGGTCAGATTTTTTTCTGAAATTGTGACCCCGGGGCTTAGGGATTTTTTCAAAAAAATATTTTCTGCCGGTTAAGTTTTTGAGGGCTGATTTCTTGTCCTGTGATAAAAAGCCTTCTGTTTCCATCGCCAAAGCTTTCAGGTGAGCATTTGCAAGCGGTTGGCACCATTTTTGAGTGAACTGCCAAAAGTCAGATTTTTGCTGAAATTGTGACCCCGGGGCTTAGGGATTTTTTCAAAAAAATATTTTCTGCCGGTTAAGTTTTTGAGGGCTGATTTCTTGTCCTGTGATAAAAAGCCTTCTGTTTCCATCGCCAAAGCTTTCAGGTGAGCATTTGCAACCGGTTGGCACCATTTTTGAGTGAACTGCCAAAAGTCAGATTTTTGCTGAAATTGTGACCCCGGGGCTTAGGGATTTTTTCCAAAAAATATTTTCTGCCGGTTAAGTTTTTGAGGGCTGATTTCTTGTCCTGTGATAAAAAGCCTTCTGTTTCGCGTGCCAAACATTTCAGGGGAGCATTTGCAAGCGGTTGGCACCATTTTTGAGTGAACTGCCAAAAGTCAGATTTTTGCTGAAATTGTGACCCCGGGGCTTAGGGATTTTTTCCAAAAAATATTTTCTGCCGGTTAAGTTTTTGAGGGCTGATTTCTTGTCCTGTGATAAAAAGCCTTCTGTTTCGCGTGCCAAACCTTTCAGGGGAGCATTTGCAACCGGTTGGCACCATTTTTGAGTGAACTGCAAAAGGTCAGATTTTTTTCTGAAATTGTGACCCCGGGGCTTAGGGATTTTTTCAAAAAAATATTTTCTGCCGGTTAAGTTTTTGAGGGCTGATTTCTTGTCCTGTGATAAAAAGCCTTCAGTATCGCGTGCCAAACCTTTCAGGGGAGCATTTTCAAGCTTTTGGCACCATTTTTGAGTGAACTGCCAAAAGTCAGATTTTTGCTGAAATTGTGACCCCGGGGCTTAGGGATTTTTTCAAAAAAATATTTTCTGCCGGTTAAGTTTTTGAGGGCTGATTTCTTGTCCTGTGATAAAAAGCCTTCTGTTTCCGTCGCCAAAGCTTTCAGGTGAGCATTTGCACGCGGTTGGCACCATTTTTGAGTGAACTGCCAAAAGTCAGATTTTTGCTGAAATTGTGACCCCGGGGCTTAGGGATTTTTTCCAAAAAATATTTTCTGCCGGTTAAGTTTTTGAGGGCTGATTTCTTGTCCTGAGATAAAAAGCCTTCTGTTTCGCGTGCCAAACCTTTCAGGGGAGCATTTGCAACCGGTTGGCACCATTTTTGAGTGAACTGCCAAAGGTCAGATTTTTTTCTGAAATTGTGACCCCGGGGCTTAGGGATTTTTTCAAAAAAATATTTTCTGCCGGTTAAGTTTTTGAGGGCTGTTTTCTTGTCCTGTGATAAAAAGCCTTCTGTATCGCGTGCCAAACCTTTCAGGGGAGCATTTTCAAGCTTTTGGCACCATTTTTGAGTGAACTGCCAAAAGTCAGATTTTTGCTGAAATTGTGACCCCGGGGCTTAGGGATTTTTTCAAAAAAATATTTTCTGCCGGTTAAGTTTTTGAGGGCTGATTTCTTGTCCTGTGATAAAAAGCCTTCTGTTTCCATCGCCAAAGCTTTCAGGTGAGCATTTGCAAGCGGTTGGCACCATTTTTGAGTGAACTGCCAAAAGTCAGATTTTTGCTGAAATTGTGACCCCGGGGCTTAGGGATTTTTTCAAAAAAATATTTTCTGCCGGTTAAGTTTTTGAGGGCTGATTTCTTGTCCTGTGATAAAAAGCCTTCTGTTTCGAGTGCCAAACCTTTCAGGGGAGCATTTTCAAGCTTTTGGCACCATTTTTGAGTGAACTGCCAAAAGTCAGATTTTTTCTGAAATTGTGACCCCGGGGCTTAGGGATTTTTTCAAAAAAATATTTTCTGCCGGTTAAGTTTTTGAGGGCTGATTTCTTGTCCTGTGATAAAAAGCCTTCTGTTTCCATCGCCAAAGCTTTCAGGTGAGCATTTGCAACAAATGGCACCATTTTTGAGTGAACTGCCAAAAGTCAGATTTTTGCTGAAATTGTGACCCCGGGGCTTAGGGATTTTTTCAAAAAAATATTTTCTGCCGGTTAAGTTTTTGAGGGCTGATTTCTTGTCCTGTGATAAAAAGCCTTCTGTTTCCATCGCCAAAGCTTTCAGGTGAGCATTTGCAACCGGTTGGCACCATTTTTGAGTGAACTGCCAAAAGTCAGATTTTTGCTGAAATTGTGACCCCGGGGCTTAGGGATTTTTTCCAAAAAATATTTTCTGCCGGTTAAGTTTTTGAGGGCTGATTTCTTGTCCTGTGATAAAAAGCCTTCTGTTTCGCGTGCCAAACATTTCAGGGGAGCATTTGCAAGCGGTTGGCACCATTTTTGAGTGAACTGCCAAAAGTCAGATTTTTGCTGAAATTGTGACCCCGGGGCTTAGGGATTTTTTCCAAAAAATATTTTCTGCCGGTTAAGTTTTTGAGGGCTGATTTCTTGTCCTGTGATAAAAAGCCTTCTGTTTCGCGTGCCAAACCTTTCAGGGGAGCATTTGCAACCGGTTGGCACCATTTTTGAGTGAACTGCAAAAGGTCAGATTTTTTTCTGAAATTGTGACCCCGGGGCTTAGGGATTTTTTCAAAAAAATATTTTCTGCCGGTTAAGTTTTTGAGGGCTGATTTCTTGTCCTGTGATAAAAAGCCTTCAGTATCGCGTGCCAAACCTTTCAGGGGAGCATTTTCAAGCTTTTGGCACCATTTTTGAGTGAACTGCCAAAAGTCAGATTTTTGCTGAAATTGTGACCCCGGGGCTTAGGGATTTTTTCAAAAAAATATTTTCTGCCGGTTAAGTTTTTGAGGGCTGATTTCTTGTCCTGTGATAAAAAGCCTTCTGTTTCCGTCGCCAAAGCTTTCAGGTGAGCATTTGCACGCGGTTGGCACCATTTTTGAGTGAACTGCCAAAAGTCAGATTTTTGCTGAAATTGTGACCCCGGGGCTTAGGGATTTTTTCCAAAAAATATTTTCTGCCGGTTAAGTTTTTGAGGGCTGATTTCTTGTCCTGTGATAAAAAGCCTTCTGTTTCGAGTGCCAAACCTTTCAGGGGAGCATTTGCAACCGGTTGGCACCATTTTTGAGTGAACTGCCAAAGGTCAGATTTTTTTCTGAAATTGTGACCCCGGGGCTTAGGGATTTTTTCAAAAAAATATTTTCTGCCGGTTAAGTTTTTGAGGGCTGTTTTCTTGTCCTGTGATAAAAAGCCTTCTGTATCGCGTGCCAAACCTTTCAGGGGAGCATTTTCAAGCTTTTGGCACCATTTTTGAGTGAACTGCCAAAAGTCAGATTTTTGCTGAAATTGTGACCCCGGGGCTTAGGGATTTTTTCAAAAAAAAATTCTGCCGGTTAAGTTTTTGAGGGCTGATTTCTTGTCCTGTGATAAAAAGCCTTCTGTTTCCATCGCCAAAGCTTTCAGGTGAGCATTTGCAAGCGGTTGGCACCATTTTTAAGTGAACTGCCAAAAGTCAGATTTTTTCTGAAATTGTGACCCCGGGGCTTAGGGATTTTTTCAAAAAAATATTTTCTGCCGGTTAAGTTTTTGAGGGCTGATTTCTTGTCCTGTGATAAAAAGCCTTCTGTTTCGCGTGCCAAACCTTTCAGGGGAGCATTTGCAACCGGTTGGCACCATTTTTGAGTGAACTGCCAAAAGTCAGATTTTTTCTGAAATTGTGACCCCGGGGCTTAGGGATCTTTTCAAAAAAATATTTTCTGCCGGTTAAGTTTTTGAGGGCTGATTTCTTGTCCTGTGATAAAAAGCCTTCTGTTTCCATCGCCAAAGCTTTCAGGTGAGCATTTGCAAGCGGTTGGCACCATTTTTGAGTGAACTGCCAAAAGTCAGATTTTTGCTGAAATTGTGACCCCGGGGCTTAGGGATATTTTCAAAAAAATATTTTCTGCCGGTTAAGTTTTTGAGGGCTGATTTCTTGTCCTGTGATAAAAAGCCTTCTGTTTCGAGTGCCAAACCTTTCAGGTGAGCATTTGCAAGCGTTTGGCACCATTTTTGAGTGAACTGCCAAAAGTCAGATTTTTGCTGAAACTGTGACCCCGGGGCTTAGGGATTTTTTCAAAAAAATATTTTCTGCCGGTTAAGTTTTTGAGGGCTGATTTCTTGTCCTGTGATAAAAAGCCTTCAGTATCGCGTGCCAAACCTTTCAGGGGAGCATTTTCAAGCTTTTGGCACCATTTTTGAGTGAACTGCCAAAAGTCAGATTTTTGCTGAAAATGTGACCCCGGGGCTTAGGGATTTTTTCAAAAAAATATTTTCTGCCGGTTAAGTTTTTGAGGGCTGATTTCTTGTCCTGTGATAAAAAGCCTTCTGTTTCCTTCGCCAAAGCTTTCAGGTGAGCATTTGCAAGCGGTTGGCACCATTTTTGAGTGAACTGCCAAAAGTCAGATTTTTGCTGAAATTGTGACCCCGGGGCTTAGGGATTTTTTCCAAAAAATATTTTCTGCCGGTTAAGTTTTTGAGGGCTGATTTCTTGTCCTGTGATAAAAAGCCTTCTGTTTCGCGTGCCAAACCTTTCAGGGGAGCATTTGCAACCGGTTGGCACCATTTTTGAGTGAACTGCCAAAGGTCAGATTTTTTTCTGAAATTGTGACCCCGGGGCTTAGGGATTTTTTCAAAAAAATATTTTCTGCCGGTTAAGTTTTTGAGGGCTGATTTCTTGTCCTGTGATAAAAAGCCTTCTGTATCGCGTGCCAAACCTTTCAGGGGAGCATTTTCAAGCTTTTGGCACCATTTTTGAGTGAACTGCCAAAAGTCAGATTTTTGCTGAAATTGTGACCCCGGGGCTTAGGGATTTTTTCAAAAAAAATTTCTGCCGGTTAAGTTTTTGAGGGCTGATTTCTTGTCCTGTGATAAAAAGCCTTCTGTTTCCATCGCCAAAGCTTTCAGGTGAGCATTTGCAAGCGGTTGGCACCATTTTTAAGTGAACTGCCAAAAGTCAGATTTTTTCTGAAATTGTGACCCCGGGGCTTAGGGATTTTTTCAAAAAAATATTTTCTGCCGGTTAAGTTTTTGAGGGCTGATTTCTTGTCCTGTGATAAAAAGCCTTCTGTTTCGCGTGCCAAACCTTTCAGGGGAGCATTTGCAACCGGTTGGCACCATTTTTGAGTGAACTGCCAAAAGTCAGATTTTTTCTGAAATTGTGACCCCGGGGCTTAGGGATCTTTTCAAAAAAATATTTTCTGCCGGTTAAGTTTTTGAGGGCTGATTTCTTGTCCTGTGATAAAAAGCCTTCTGTTTCCATCGCCAAAGCTTTCAGGTGAGCATTTGCAAGCGGTTGGCACCATTTTTGAGTGAACTGCCAAAAGTCAGATTTTTGCTGAAATTGTGACCCCGGGGCTTAGGGATATTTTCAAAAAAATATTTTCTGCCGGTTAAGTTTTTGAGGGCTGATTTCTTGTCCTGTGATAAAAAGCCTTCTGTTTCGAGTGCCAAACCTTTCAGGTGAGCATTTGCAAGCGTTTGGCACCATTTTTGAGTGAACTGCCAAAAGTCAGATTTTTGCTGAAACTGTGACCCCGGGGCTTAGGGATTTTTTCAAAAAAATATTTTCTGCCGGTTAAGTTTTTGAGGGCTGATTTCTTGTCCTGTGATAAAAAGCCTTCTGTTTCGCGTGCCAAAGCTTTCAGGTGAGCATTTGCAAGCGGTTGGCACCATCTTTGAGTGAACTGCCAAAAGTCAGATTTTTGCTGAAATTGTGACCCCGGGGCTTAGGGATTTTTTCAAAAAAATATTTTCTGCCGGTTAAGTTTTTGAGGGCTGATTTCTTGTCCTGTGATAAAAAGCCTTCTGTTTCCATCGCCAAAGCTTTCAGGTGAGCATTTGCAACCGGTTGGCACCATTTTTGAGTGAACTGCCAAAAGTCAGATTTTTGCTGAAATTGTGACCCCGGGGCTTAGGGATTTTTTCCAAAAAATATTTTCTGCCGGTTAAGTTTTTGAGGGCTGATTTCTTGTCCTGTGATAAAAAGCCTTCTGTTTCGCGTGCCAAACCTTTCAGGGGAGCATTTGCAAGCGGTTGGCACCATTTTTGAGTGAACTGCCAAAAGTCAGATTTTTGCTGAAATTGTGACCCCGGGGCTTAGGGTTTTTTTTCCAAAAAATATTTTCTGCCGGTTAAGTTTTTGAGGGCTGATTTCTTGTCCTGTGATAAAAAGCCTTCTGTTTCGCGTGCCAAACCTTTCAGGGGAGCATTTGCAACCGGTTGGCACCATTTTTGAGTGAACTGCAAAAGGTCAGATTTTTTTCTGAAATTGTGACCCCGGGGCTTAGGGATTTTTTCAAAAAAATATTTTCTGCCGGTTAAGTTTTTGAGGGCTGATTTCTTGTCCTGTGATAAAAAGCCTTCAGTATCGCGTGCCAAACCTTTCAGGGGAGCATTTTCAAGCTTTTGGCACCATTTTTGAGTGAACTGCCAAAAGTCAGATTTTTGCTGAAAATGTGACCCCGGGGCTTAGGGATTTTTTCAAAAAAATATTTTCTGCCGGTTAAGTTTTTGAGGGCTGATTTCTTGTCCTGTGATAAAAAGCCTTCTGTTTCCGTCGCCAAAGCTTTCAGGTGAGCATTTGCAAGCGGTTGGCACCATTTTTGAGTGAACTGCCAAAAGTCAGATTTTTGCTGAAATTGTGACCCCGGGGCTTAGGGATTTTTTCCAAAAAATATTTTCTGCCGGTTAAGTTTTTGAGGGCTGATTTCTTGTCCTGTGATAAAAAGCCTTCTGTTTCGCGTGCCAAACCTTTCAGGGGAGCATTTGCAACCGGTTGGCACCATTTTTGAGTGAACTGCCAAAGGTCAGATTTTTTTCTGAAATTGTGACCCCGGGGCTTAGGGATTTTTTCAAAAAAATATTTTCTGCCGGTTAAGTTTTTGAGGGCTGATTTCTTGTCCTGTGATAAAAAGCCTTCTGTATCGCGTGCCAAACCTTTCAGGGGAGCATTTTCAAGCTTTTGGCACCATTTTTGAGTGAACTGCCAAAAGTCAGATTTTTGCTGAAATTGTGACCCCGGGGCTTAGGGATTTTTTCAAAAAAAATTTCTGCCGGTTAAGTTTTTGAGGGCTGATTTCTTGTCCTGTGATAAAAAGCCTTCTGTTTCCATCGCCAAAGCTTTCAGGTGAGCATTTGCAAGCGGTTGGCACCATTTTTGAGTGAACTGCCAAAAGTCAGATTTTTTCTGAAATTGTGACCCCGGGGCTTAGGGATTTTTTCAAAAAAATATTTTCTGCCGGTTAAGTTTTTGAGGGCTGATTTCTTGTCCTGTGATAAAAAGCCTTCTGTTTCCATCGCCAAAGCTTTCAGGTGAGCATTTTCAAACTTTTGGCACCATTTTTGAGTGAACTGCCAAAAGTCAGATTTTTGCTGAAATTGTGACCCCGGGGCTTAGGGATTTTTTCAAAAAAATATTTTCTGCCGGTTAAGTTTTTGAGGGCTGATTTCTTGTCCTGTGATAAAAAGCCTTCTGTTTCGAGTGCCAAACCTTTCAGGGGAGCATTTGCAAGCGGTTGGCACCATTTTTGAGTGAACTGCCAAAAGTCAGATTTTTGCTGAAATTGTGACCCCGGGGCTTAGGGATTTTTTCAAAAAAATATTTTCTGCCGGTTAAGTTTTTGAGGGCTGATTTCTTGTCCTGTGATAAAAAGCCTTCTGTTTCGCGTGCCAAACCTTTCAGGGGAGCATTTTCAAGCTTTTGGCACCATTTTTGAGTGAACTGCCAAAAGTCAGATTTTTTCTGAAATTGTGACCCCGGGGCTTAGGGATTTTTTCAAAAAATTATTTTCTGCCGGTTAAGTTTTTGAGGGCTGATTTCTTGTCCTGTGATAAAAAGCCTTCTGTTTCCATCGCCAAAGCTTTCAGGTGAGCATTTGCAAGCGGTTGGCACCATTTTTAAGTGAACTGCCAAAAGTCAGATTTTTTCTGAAATTGTGACCCCGGGGCTTAGGGATTTTTTCAAAAAAATATTTTCTGCCGGTTAAGTTTTTGAGGGCTGATTTCTTGTCCTGTGATAAAAAGCCTTCTGTTTCGCGTGCCAAACCTTTCAGGGGAGCATTTGCAACCGGTTGGCACCATTTTTGAGTGAACTGCCAAAAGTCAGATTTTTTCTGAAATTGTGACCCCGGGGCTTAGGGATCTTTTCAAAAAAATATTTTCTGCCGGTTAAGTTTTTGAGGGCTGATTTCTTGTCCTGTGATAAAAAGCCTTCTGTTTCCATCGCCAAAGCTTTCAGGTGAGCATTTGCAAGCGGTTGGCACCATTTTTGAGTGAACTGCCAAAAGTCAGATTTTTGCTGAAATTGTGACCCCGGGGCTTAGGGATTTTTTCAAAAAAATATTTTCTGCCGGTTAAGTTTTTGAGGGCTGATTTCTTGTCCTGTGATAAAAAGCCTTCTGTTTCGAGTGCCAAACCTTTCAGGTGAGCATTTGCAAGCGGTTGGCACCATTTTTGAGTGAACTGCCAAAAGTCAGATTTTTGCTGAAACTGTGACCCCGGGGCTTAGGGATTTTTTCAAAAAAATATTTTCTGCCGGTTAAGTTTTTGAGGGCTGATTTCTTGTCCTGTGATAAAAAGCCTTCTGTTTCGCGTGCCAAAGCTTTCAGGTGAGCATTTGCAAGCGGTTGGCACCATTTTTGAGTGAACTGCCAAAAGTCAGATTTTTGCTGAAATTGTGACCCCGGGGCTTAGGGATTTTTTCAAAAAAATATTTTCTGCCGGTTAAGTTTTTGAGGGCTGATTTCTTGTCCTGTGATAAAAAGCCTTCTGTTTCGCGTTCCAAAGCTTTCAGGTGAGCATTTGCAAGCGGTTGGCACCATTTTTGAGTGAACTGCCAAAAGTCAGATTTTTGCTGAAATTGTGACCCCGGGGCTTAGGGATTTTTTCAAAAAAATATTTTCTGCCGGTTAAGTTTTTGAGGGCTGATTTCTTGTCCTGTGATAAAAAGCCTTCTGTTTCCATCGCCAAAGCTTTCAGGTGAGCATTTGCAAGCGGTTGGCACCATTTTTGAGTGAACTGCCAAAAGTCAGATTTTTTCTGAAATTGTGACCCCGGGGCTTAGGGATTTTTTCAAAAAAATATTTTCTGCCGGTTAAGTTTTTGAGGGCTGATTTCTTGTCCTGTGATAAAAAGCCTTCTGTTTCGCGTGCCAAAGCTTTCAGGTGAGCATTTGCAAGCGGTTGGCACCATTTTTGAGTGAACTGCCAAAAGTCAGATTTTTTCTGAAATTGTGACCCCGGGGCTTAGGGATCTTTTCAAAAAAATATTTTCTGCCGGTTAAGTTTTTGAGGGCTGATTTCTTGTCCTGTGATAAAAAGCCTTCTGTTTCCATCGCCAAAGCTTTCAGGTGAGCATTTGCAAGCGGTTGGCACCATTTTTGAGTGAACTGCCAAAAGTCAGATTTTTGCTGAAATTGTGACCCCGGGGCTTAGGGATTTTTTCAAAAAAATATTTTCTGCCGGTTAAGTTTTTGAGGGCTGATTTCTTGTCCTGTGATAAAAAGCCTTCTGTTTCGAGTGCCAAACCTTTCAGGTGAGCATTTGCAAGCGGTTGGCACCATTTTTGAGTGAACTGCCAAAAGTCAGATTTTTGCTGAAACTTTGACCCCGGGGCTTAGGGATTTTTTCAAAAAAATATTTTCTGCCGGTTAAGTTTTTGAGGGCTGATTTCTTGTCCTGTGATAAAAAGCCTTCTGTTTCGCGTGCCAAAGCTTTCAGGTGAGCATTTGCAAGCGGTTGGCACCATTTTTGAGTGAACTGCCAAAAGTCAGATTTTTGCTGAAATTGTGACCCCGGGGCTTAGGGATTTTTTCAAAAAAATATTTTCTGCCGGTTAAGTTTTTGAGGGCTGATTTCTTGTCCTGTGATAAAAAGCCTTCTGTTTCGCGTTCCAAAGCTTTCAGGTGAGCATTTGCAAGCGGTTGGCACCATTTTTGAGTGAACTGCCAAAAGTCAGATTTTTGCTGAAATTGTGACCCCGGGGCTTAGGGATTTTTTCAAAAAAATATTTTCTGCCGGTTAAGTTTTTGAGGGCTGATTTCTTGTCCTGTGATAAAAAGCCTTCTGTTTCCATCGCCAAAGCTTTCAGGTGAGCATTTGCAAGCGGTTGGCACCATTTTTGAGTGAACTGCCAAAAGTCAGATTTTTGCTGAAATTGTGACCCCGGGGCTTAGGGATTTTTTCAAAAAAATATTTTCTGCGGGTTAAGTTTTTGAGGGCTGATTTCTTGTCCTGTGATAAAAAGCCTTCTGTTTCGAGTGCCAAACCTTTCAGGGGAGCATTTTCAAGCTTTTGGCACCATTTTTGAGTGAACTGCCAAAAGTCACATTTTTTCTGAAATTGTGACCCCGGGGCTTAGGGATTTTTTCAAAAAAATATTTTCTGCGGGTTAAGTTTTTGAGGGCTGATTTCTTGTCCTGTGATAAAAAGCCTTCTGTTTCGAGTGCCAAACCTTTCACGAGAGCATTTTCAAGCTTTTGGCACCATTTTTGAGTGAATTGCCAAAAGTCAGATTTTTTCTGAAATTGTGACCCCAGGGATTAGTGATTTTTTCAAAAAAATATTTTCTACCGGTTAAGTTTTTGAGGGCTGATTTCTTGTCCTGTGATAAAAAGCCTTCTGTTTCCATCGCCAAAGCTTTCAGGTGAGCATTTGCAAGCGGTTGGCACCATTTTTGAGTGAACTGCCAAAAGTCAGATTTTTTCTGAAATTGTGACCCCGGGGCTTAGGGATTTTTTCAAAAAAATATTTTCTGCCGGTTAAGTTTTTGAGGGCTGATTTCTTGTCCTGTGATAAAAAGCCTTCTGTTTCCATCGCCAAAGCTTTCAGGTGAGCATTTGCAAGCGGTTGGCACCATTTTTGAGTGAACTGCCAAAAGTCAGATTTTTGCTGAAATTGTGACCCCGGGGCTTAGGGATTTTTTTAAAAAAATATTTTCTGCGGGTTAAGTTTTTGAGGGCTGATTTCTTGTCCTGTGATAAAAAGCCTTCTGTTTCGAGTGCCAAACCTTTCACGGGAGCATTTTCAAGCTTTTGGCACCATTTTTGAGTGAATTGCCAAAAGTCAGATTTTTTCTGAAATTGTGACCCCGGGGATTAGGGATTTTTTCAAAAAAATATTTTCTACCGGTTAAGTTTTTGAGGGCTGATTTCTTGTCCTGTGATAAAAAGCCTTCTGTTTCGCGTGCCAAAGCTTTCAGGTGAGCATTTGCAAGCGGTTGGCACCATTTTTGAGTGAAATGCCAAAAGTTAGATTTTTGCTGAAGTTGTGACCCCGGGGCTTAGGGATTTTTTCAAAAAAATATTTTCTGCCGGTTAAGTTTTTGAGGGCTGATTTCTTGTCCTGTGATAAAAAGCCTTCTGTTTCGCGTGCCAAACCTTTCAGGGGAGCATTTGCAAGCTTTTGGCACCATTTTTGAGTGAACTGCCAAAAGTCAGATTTTCGCTGAAATTGTGACCCCGGGGCTTAGGGATTTTTTCAAAAAAATATTTTCTGCCGGTTAAGTTTTTGAGGGCTGATTTCTTGTCCTGTGATAAAAAGCCTTCTGTTTCGCGTGCCAAACCTTTCAGCGGAGCATTTGCAAGCGGTTGGCACCATTTTTGAGTGAACTGCCAAAAGTCAGATTTTTGCTGAAATTGTGACCCCGGGGCTTAGGGATTTTTTCAAAAAAATATTTTCTGCCGGTTAAGTTTTTGAGGGCTGATTTCTTGTCCTGTGATAAAAAGCCTTCTGTTTCCATCGCCAAAGCTTTCAGGTGAGCATTTGCAAGCGGTTGGCACCATTTTTGAGTGAACTGCCAAAAGTCAGATTTTTGCTGAAATTGTGACCCCGGGGCTTAGGGATTTTTTCAAAAAAACATTTTCTGCGGGTTAAGTTTTTGAGGGCTGATTTCTTGTCCTGTGATAAAAAGCCTTCTGTTTCGAGTGCCAAACCTTTCAGGGGAGCATTTTCAAGCTTTTGGCACCATTTTTGAGTGAACTGCCAAAAGTCAGATTTTTTCTGAAATTGTGACCCCGGGGCTTAGGGATTTTTTCAAAAAAATATTTTCTGTGGGTTAAGTTTTTGAGGGCTGATTTCTTGTCCTGTGATAAAAAGCCTTCTGTTTCGAGTGCCAAACCTTTCACGGGAGCATTTTCAAGCTTTTGGCACCATTTTTGAGTGAATTGCCAAAAGTCAGATTTTTTCTGAAATTGTGACCCCGGGGATTAGGGATTTTTTCAAAAAAATATTTTCTACCGGTTAAGTTTTTGAGGGCTGATTTCTTGTCCTGTGATAAAAAGCCTTCTGTTTCGCGTGCCAAAGCTTTCAGGTGAGCATTTGCAAGCGGTTGGCACCATTTTTGAGTGAAATGCCAAAAGTCAGATTTTTGCTGAAGTTGTGACCCCGGGGCTTAGGGATTTTTTCAAAAAAATATTTTCTGCCGGTTAAGTTTTTGAGGGCTGATTTCTTGTCCTGTGGTAAAAATCCTTCTGTTTCGCGTGCCAAACCTTTCAGGGGAGCATTTGCAAGCGGTTGGCACCATTTTTGAGTGAACTGCCAAAAGTCAGATTTTTGCTGAAATTGTGACCCCGGGGCTTAGGGATTTTTTCAAAAAAATATTTTCTGCCGGTTAAGTTTTTGAGGGCTGATTTCTTGTCCTGTGATAAAAAGCCTTCTGTTTCGCGTGCCAAACCTTTCAGGTGAGCATTTGCAAGAGGTTGGCACCATTTTTGAGTGAACTGCCAAAAGTCAGATTTTTGCTGAAATTGTGACCCCGGGGCTTAGGGATTTTTTCAAAAAAATATTTTCTGCCGGTTAAGTTTTTGAGGGCTGATTTCTTGTCCTGTGATAAAAAGCCTTCTGTTTCCATCGCCAAAGCTTTCAGGTGAGCATTTGCAAGCGGTTGGCACCATTTTTGAGTGAACTGCCAAAAGTCAGATTTTTGCTTAAATTGTGACCCCGGGGCTTAGGGATTTTTTCAAAAAAACATTTTCTGCGGGTTAAGTTTTTGAGGGCTGATTTCTTGTCCTGTGATAAAAAGCCTTCTGTTTCGAGTGCCAAACCTTTCAGGGGAGCATTTTCAAGCTTTTGGCACCATTTTTGAGTGAACTGCCAAAAGTCAGATTTTTTCTGAAATTGTGACCCCGGGGCTTAGGGATTTTTTCAAAAAAATATTTTCTGCGGGTTAAGTTTTTGAGGGCTGATTTCTTGTCCTGTGATAAAAAGCCTTCTGTTTCGAGTGCCAAACCTTTCACGGGAGCATTTTCAAGCTTTTGGCACCATTTTTGAGTGAATTGCCAAAAGTCAGATTTTTTCTGAAATTGTGACCCCGGGGATTAGGGATTTTTTCAAAAAAATATTTTCTACCGGTTAAGTTTTTGAGGGCTGATTTCTTGTCCTGTGATAAAAAGCCTTCTGTTTCGCGTGCCAAAGCTTTCAGGTGAGCATTTGCAAGCGGTTGGCACCATTTTTGAGTGAAATGCCAAAAGTCAGATTTTTGCTGAAGTTGTGACCCCGGGGCTTAGGGATTTTTTCAAAAAAATATTTTCTGCCGGTTAAGTTTTTGAGGGCTGATTTCTTGTCCTGTGATAAAAATCCTTCTGTTTCGCGTGCCAAACCTTTCAGGGGAGCATTTGCAAGCGGTTGGCACCATTTTTGAGTGAACTGCCAAAAGTCAGATTTTTGCTGAAATTGTGACCCCGGGGCTTAGGGATTTTTTCAAAAAAATATTTTCTGCCGGTTAAGTTTTTGAGGGCTGATTTCTTGTCCTGTGATAAAAAGCCTTCTGTTTCGCGTGCCAAACCTTTCAGGTGAGCATTTGCAAGAGGTTGGCACCATTTTTGAGTGAACTGCCAAAAGTCAGATTTTTGCTGAAATTGTGACCCCGGGGCTTAGGGATTTTTTCAAAAAAATATTTTCTGCCGGTTAAGTTTTTGAGGGCTGATTTCTTGTCCTGTGATAAAAAGCCTTCTGTTTCGCGTGCCAAACCTTTCAGGGGAGCATTTGCAAGCGGTTGGCACCATTTTTGAGTGAACTGCCAAAAGTCAGATTTTTGCTGAAATTGTGACCCCGGGGCTTAGGGATTTTTTCAAAAAAATATTTTCTGCCGGTTAAGTTTTTGAGGGCTGATTTCTTGTCCTGTGATAAAAAGCCTTCTGTTTCGAGTGCCAAACCTTTCAGGGGAGCATTTTCAAGCTTTTGGCACCATTTTTGAGTGAACTGCCAAAAGTCAGATTTTTTCTGAAATTGTGACCCCGGGGCTTAGGGATTTTTTCAAAAAAATATTTTCTGCCGGTTAAGTTTTTGAGGGCTGATTTCTTGTCCTGTGATAAAAAGCCTTCTGTTTCGAGTGCCAAACCTTTCAGGTGAGCATTTGCAACCGGTTGGCACCATTTTTGAGTGAACTGCCAAAAGTCAGTTTTTTTCTGAAATTGTGACCCCGGGGCTTAGGGATTTTTTCAAAAAAATATTTTCTGCCGGTTAAGTTTTTGAGGGCTGATTATTTGTCCTGTGATAAAAAGCCTTCTGTTTCCATCGCCAAAGCTTTCAGGTGAGCATTTTCAAGCTTTTGGCACCATTTTTGAGTGAACTGCCAAAAGTCAGATTTTTGCTGAAATTGTGACCCCGGGGCTTAGGGATTTTTTCAAAAAAATATTTTTGAGGGCTGATTTCTTGTCCTGTGATAAAAAGCCTTCTGTTTCGAGTGCCAAACCTTTCAGGGGAGCATTTTCAAGCTTTTGGCACCATTTTTGAGTGAACTGCCAAAAGTCAGATTTTTCCTGAAATTGTGACCCCGGGGCTTAGGGATTTTTTCAAAA
The DNA here is from genome assembly GCF_965112155.1 of Podarcis liolepis. Taxonomy (NCBI): domain Eukaryota; kingdom Metazoa; phylum Chordata; class Lepidosauria; order Squamata; family Lacertidae; genus Podarcis; species Podarcis liolepis. Next base: position 38,962 of record NW_028148802.1, on the reverse strand, counting down.
AAATATTTTCTGCGGGTTAAGTTTTTGAGGGCTGATTTCTTGTCCTGTGATAAAAAGCCTTCTGTTTCGAGTGCCAAACCTTTCAGGTGAGCATTTGCAAGCGGTTGGCACCATTTTTGAGTGAACTGCCAAAAGTCAGATTTTTGCTGAAATTGTGACCCCGGGGCTTAGGGATTTTTTCAAAAAAATATTTTCTGCCGGTTAAGTTTTTGAGGGCTGATTTCTTGTCCTGTGATAAAAAGCCTTCTGTTTCCATCGCCAAAGCTTTCAGGTGAGCATTTGCAAGCGGTTGGCACCATTTTTGAGTGAACTGCCAAAAGTCAGATTTTTGCTGAAATTGTGACCCCGGGGCTTAGGGATTTTTTCAAAAAAACATTTTCTGCGGGTTAAGTTTTTGAGGGCTGATTTCTTGTCCTGTGATAAAAAGCCTTCTGTTTCGAGTGCCAAACCTTTCAGGGGAGCATTTTCAAGCTTTTGGCACCATTTTTGAGTGAACTGCCAAAAGTCAGATTTTTTCTGAAATTGTGACCCCGGGGCTTAGGGATTTTTTCAAAAAAATATTTTCTGTGGGTTAAGTTTTTGAGGGCTGATTTCTTGTCCTGTGATAAAAAGCCTTCTGTTTCGAGTGCCAAACCTTTCACGGGAGCATTTTCAAGCTTTTGGCACCATTTTTGAGTGAATTGCCAAAAGTCAGATTTTTTCTGAAATTGTGACCCCGGGGATTAGGGATTTTTTCAAAAAAATATTTTCTACCGGTTAAGTTTTTGAGGGCTGATTTCTTGTCCTGTGATAAAAAGCCTTCTGTTTCGCGTGCCAAAGCTTTCAGGTGAGCATTTGCAAGCGGTTGGCACCATTTTTGAGTGAAATGCCAAAAGTCAGATTTTTGCTGAAGTTGTGACCCCGGGGCTTAGGGATTTTTTCAAAAAAATATTTTCTGCCGGTTAAGTTTTTGAGGGCTGATTTCTTGTCCTGTGATAAAAATCCTTCTGTTTCGCGTGCCAAACCTTTCAGGGGAGCATTTGCAAGCGGTTGGCACCATTTTTGAGTGAACTGCCAAAAGTCAGATTTTTGCTGAAATTGTGACCCCGGGGCTTAGGGATTTTTTCAAAAAAATATTTTCTGCCGGTTAAGTTTTTGAGGGCTGATTTCTTGTCCTGTGATAAAAAGCCTTCTGTTTCGCGTGCCAAACCTTTCAGGTGAGCATTTGCAAGAGGTTGGCACCATTTTTGAGTGAACTGCCAAAAGTCAGATTTTTGCTGAAATTGTGACCCCGGGGCTTAGGGATTTTTTCAAAAAAATATTTTCTGCCGGTTAAGTTTTTGAGGGCTGATTTCTTGTCCTGTGATAAAAAGCCTTCTGTTTCCATCGCCAAAGCTTTCAGGTGAGCATTTGCAAGCGGTTGGCACCATTTTTGAGTGAACTGCCAAAAGTCAGATTTTTGCTTAAATTGTGACCCCGGGGCTTAGGGATTTTTTCAAAAAAACATTTTCTGCGGGTTAAGTTTTTGAGGGCTGATTTCTTGTCCTGTGATAAAAAGCCTTCTGTTTCGAGTGCCAAACCTTTCAGGGGAGCATTTTCAAGCTTTTGGCACCATTTTTGAGTGAACTGCCAAAAGTCAGATTTTTTCTGAAATTGTGACCCCGGGGCTTAGGGATTTTTTCAAAAAAATATTTTCTGCGGGTTAAGTTTTTGAGGGCTGATTTCTTGTCCTGTGATAAAAAGCCTTCTGTTTCGAGTGCCAAACCTTTCACGGGAGCATTTTCAAGCTTTTGGCACCATTTTTGAGTGAATTGCCAAAAGTCAGATTTTTTCTGAAATTGTGACCCCGGGGATTAGGGATTTTTTCAAAAAAATATTTTCTACCGGTTAAGTTTTTGAGGGCTGATTTCTTGTCCTGTGATAAAAAGCCTTCTGTTTCGCGTGCCAAAGCTTTCAGGTGAGCATTTGCAAGCGGTTGGCACCATTTTTGAGTGAAATGCCAAAAGTCAGATTTTTGCTGAAGTTGTGACCCCGGGGCTTAGGGATTTTTTCAAAAAAATATTTTCTGCCGGTTAAGTTTTTGAGGGCTGATTTCTTGTCCTGTGATAAAAATCCTTCTGTTTCGCGTGCCAAACCTTTCAGGGGAGCATTTGCAAGCGGTTGGCACCATTTTTGAGTGAACTGCCAAAAGTCAGATTTTTGCTGAAATTGTGACCCCGGGGCTTAGGGATTTTTTCAAAAAAATATTTTCTGCCGGTTAAGTTTTTGAGGGCTGATTTCTTGTCCTGTGATAAAAAGCCTTCTGTTTCGCGTGCCAAACCTTTCAGGTGAGCATTTGCAAGAGGTTGGCACCATTTTTGAGTGAACTGCCAAAAGTCAGATTTTTGCTGAAATTGTGACCCCGGGGCTTAGGGATTTTTTCAAAAAAATATTTTCTGCCGGTTAAGTTTTTGAGGGCTGATTTCTTGTCCTGTGATAAAAAGCCTTCTGTTTCGCGTGCCAAACCTTTCAGGGGAGCATTTGCAAGCGGTTGGCACCATTTTTGAGTGAACTGCCAAAAGTCAGATTTTTGCTGAAATTGTGACCCCGGGGCTTAGGGATTTTTTCAAAAAAATATTTTCTGCCGGTTAAGTTTTTGAGGGCTGATTTCTTGTCCTGTGATAAAAAGCCTTCTGTTTCGAGTGCCAAACCTTTCAGGGGAGCATTTTCAAGCTTTTGGCACCATTTTTGAGTGAACTGCCAAAAGTCAGATTTTTTCTGAAATTGTGACCCCGGGGCTTAGGGATTTTTTCAAAAAAATATTTTCTGCCGGTTAAGTTTTTGAGGGCTGATTTCTTGTCCTGTGATAAAAAGCCTTCTGTTTCGAGTGCCAAACCTTTCAGGTGAGCATTTGCAACCGGTTGGCACCATTTTTGAGTGAACTGCCAAAAGTCAGTTTTTTTCTGAAATTGTGACCCCGGGGCTTAGGGATTTTTTCAAAAAAATATTTTCTGCCGGTTAAGTTTTTGAGGGCTGATTATTTGTCCTGTGATAAAAAGCCTTCTGTTTCCATCGCCAAAGCTTTCAGGTGAGCATTTTCAAGCTTTTGGCACCATTTTTGAGTGAACTGCCAAAAGTCAGATTTTTGCTGAAATTGTGACCCCGGGGCTTAGGGATTTTTTCAAAAAAATATTTTTGAGGGCTGATTTCTTGTCCTGTGATAAAAAGCCTTCTGTTTCGAGTGCCAAACCTTTCAGGGGAGCATTTTCAAGCTTTTGGCACCATTTTTGAGTGAACTGCCAAAAGTCAGATTTTTCCTGAAATTGTGACCCCGGGGCTTAGGGATTTTTTCAAAAAAATATTTTCTGCGGGTTAAGTTTTTGAGGGCTGATTTCTTGTCCTGTGATAAAAAGCCTTCTGTTTCGAGTGCCAAACCTTTCACGGGAGCATTTTCAAGCTTTTGGCACCATTTTTGAGTGAATTGCCAAAAGTCAGATTTTTTCTGAAATTGTGACCCCGGGGCTTAGGGATTTTTTCAAAAAAATATTTTCTACCGGTTAAGTTTTTGAGGGCTGATTTCTTGTCCTGTGATAAAAAGCCTTCTGTTTCGTGTGCCAAAGCTTTCAGGTGAGCATTTGCAAGCGGTTGGCAACATTTTTGAGTGAAATGCCAAAAGTCAGATTTTTGCTGAAGTTCTGACCCCGGGGCTTAGGGATTTTTTCAAAAAAATATTTTCTGCCGGTTAAGTTTTTGAGGGCTGATTTCTTGTCCTGTGATAAAAATCCTTCTGTTTCGCGTGCCAAACCTTTCAGGGGAGCATTTGCAAGCGGTTGGCACCATTTTTGAGTGAACTGCCAAAAGTCAGATTTTTGCTGAAATTGTGACCCCGGGGCTTAGGGATTTTTTCAAAAAAATATTTTCTGCCGGTTAAGTTTTTGAGGGCTGATTTCTTGTCCTGTGATAAAAAGCCTTCTGTTTCGCGTGCCAAACCTTTCAGGTGAGCATTTGCAAGCGGTTGGCACCATTTTTGAGTGAACTGCCAAAAGTCAGTTTTTTTCTGAAATTGTGACCCCGGGGCTTAGGGATTTTTTCAAAAAAATATTTTCTGCCGGTTAAGTTTTTGAGGGCTGATTATTTGTCCTGTGATAAAAAGCCTTCTGTTTCCATCGCCAAAGCTTTCAGGTGAGCATTTTCAAGCTTTTGGCACCATTTTTGAGTGAACTGCCAAAAGTCAGATTTTTGCTGAAATTGTGACCCCGGGGCTTAGGGATTTTTTCAAAAAAATATTTTCTGCCGGTTAAGTTTTTGAGGGCTGATTTCTTCTCCTGTGATAAAAAGCCTTCTGTTTCGCGTGCCAAACCTTTCAGGGGAGCATTTGCAACCGGTTGGCACCATTTTTGAGTGAACTGCCAAAAGTCAGATTTTTTCTGAAATTGTGACCCCGGGGCTTAGGGATTTTTTCAAAAAAATATTTTCTGCCGGTTAAGTTTTTGAGGGCTGATTTCTTGTCCTGTGATAAAAAGCCTTCTGTTTCCATCGCCAAACCTTTCAGGGGAGCATTTTCAAGCTTTTGGCACCATTTTTGAGTGAACTGCCAAAAGTCAGATTTTTGCTGAAATTGTGACCCCGGGGCTTAGGGATTTTTTCCAAAAAATATTTTCTGCCGGTTAAGTTTTTGAGGGCTGATTTCTTGTCCTGTGATAAAAAGCCTTCTGTTTCGCGTGCCAAACCTTTCAGGGGAGCATTTGCAAGCGGTTGGCACCATTTTTGAGTGAACTGCCAAAAGTCAGATTTTTGCTGAAATTGTGACTCCGGGGCTTAGGCATTTTTTCAAAAAAATATTTTCTGCCGGTTAAGTTTTTGAGGGCTGATTTCTTGTCCTGTGATAAAAAGCCTTCTGTTTCCATCGCCAAACCTTTCAGGGGAGCATTTTCAAGCTTTTGGCACCATTTTTGAGTGAACTGCCAAAAGTCAGATTTTTGCTGAAATTGTGACCCCGGGGCTTAGGGATTTTTTCCAAAAAATATTTTCTGCCAGTTAAGTTTTTGAGGGCTGATTTCTTGTCCTGTGATAAAAAGCCTTTTGTTTCCATCGCCAAACCTTTCAGCGGAGCATTTGCAAGCGGTTGGCACCATTTTTGAGTGAACTGCCAAAAGTCAGATTTTTGCTGAAATTGTGACCCCGGGGCTTAGGGATTTTTTCAAAAAAATATTTTCTGCCGGTTAAGTTTTTGAGGGCTGATTTCTTGTCCTGTGATAAAAAGCCTTCTGTTTCGAGTGCCAAACCTTTCAGGGGAGCATTTTCAAGCTTTTGGCACCATTTTTGAGTGAACTGCCAAAAGTCAGATTTTTTCTGAAATTGTGACCCCGGGGCTTAGGGATTTTTTCAAAAAAATATTTTCTGCCGGTTAAGTTTTTGAGGGCTGATTTCTTGTCCTGTCATAAAAAGCCTTCTGTTTCGAGTGCCAAACCTTTCAGGTGAGCATTTGCAAGCGGTTGGCACCATTTTTGAGTGAACTGCCAAAAGTCAGATTTTTTCTGAAATTGTGACCCAGGGGCTTAGGGATTTTTTCAAAAAAATATTTTCTGCCGGTTAAGTTTTTGAGGGCTGATTATTTGTCCTGTGATAAAAAGCCTTCTGTTTCCATCGCCAAAGCTTTCAGGTGAGCATTTTCAAGCTTTTGGCACCATTTTTGAGTGAACTGCCAAAAGTCAGATTTTTGCTGAAATTGTGACCCCGGGGCTTAGGGATTTTTTCAAAAAAATATTTTCTGCCGGTTAAGTTTTTGAGGGCTGATTTCTTGTCCTGTGATAAAAAGCCTTCTGTTTCCATCGCCAAAGCTTTCAGGTGAGCATTTGCAAGCGGTTGGCACCATTTTTGAGTGAACTGCCAAAAGTCAGATTTTGGCTGAAATTGTGACCCCAGGGCTTAGGGATTTTTTCAAAAAAATATTTTCTGCCGGTTAAGTTTTTGAGGGCTGATTTCTTGTCCTGTGATAAAAAGCCTTCTGTTTCCATCGCCAAAGCTTTCAGGTGAGCATTTGCAAGCGGTTGGCACCATTTTTGAGTGAACTGCCAAAAGTCAGATTTTTGCTGAAATTGTGACCCCGGGGCTTAGGGATTTTTTCAAAAAAATATTTTCTGCCGGTTAAGTTTTTGAGGGCTGATTTCTTGTCCTTTGATAAAAAGCCTTCTGTTTCGAGTGCCAAACATTTCAGGGGAGCATTTTGAAGCTTTTGGCACCATTTTTGAGTGAACTGCCAAAAGTCAGATTTTTTCTGAAATTGTGACCCCGGGGCTTAGGGATTTTTTCAAAAAAATATTTTCTGCCGGTTAAGTTTTTGAGGGCTGATTTCTTGTCCTGTGATAAAAAGCCTTCTGTTTCGAGTGCCAAACCTTTCAGGGGAGCATTTTCAAGCTTTTGGCACCATTTTTGAGTGAACTGCCAAAAGTCAGATTTTTTCTGAAATTGTGACCCCGGGGCTTAGGGATTTTTTCAAAAAAATATTTTCTGCCGGTTAAGTTTTTGAGGGCTGATTTCTTGTCCTGTGATAAAAAGCCTTCTGTTTCGAGTGCCAAACCTTTCAGGTGAGCATTTGCAAGCGGTTGGCACCATTTTTGAGTGAACTGCCAAAAGTCAGATTTTTTCTGAAATTGTGACCCAGGGGCTTAGGGATTTTTTCAAAAAAATATTTTCTGCCGGTTAAGTTTTTGAGGGCTGATTATTTGTCCTGTGATAAAAAGCCTTCTGTTTCCATCGCCAAAGCTTTCAGGTGAGCATTTTCAAGCTTTTGGCACCATTTTTGAGTGAACTGCCAAAAGTCAGATTTTTGCTGAAATTGTGACCCCGGGGCTTAGGGATTTTTTCAAAAAAATATTTTCTGCCGGTTAAGTTTTTGAGGGCTGATTTCTTGTCCTGTGATAAAAAGCCTTCTGTTTCCATCGCCAAAGCTTTCAGGTGAGCATTTGCAAGCGGTTGGCACCATTTTTGAGTGAACTGCCAAAAGTCAGATTTTGGCTGAAATTGTGACCCCAGGGCTTAGGGATTTTTTCAAAAAAATATTTTCTGCCGGTTAAGTTTTTGAGGGCTGATTTCTTGTCCTGTGATAAAAAGCCTTCTTTTTCCATCGCCAAAGCTTTCAGGTGAGCATTTGCTAGCGGTTGGCACCATTTTTGAGTGAACTGCCAAAAGTCAGATTTTTGCTGAAATTGTGACCCTGGGGCTTAGGGATTTTTTCAAAAAAATATTTTCTGCCGGTTAAGTTTTTGAGGGCTGATTTCTTGTCCTGTGATAAAAAGCCTTCTGTTTCCATCGCCAAAGCTTTCAGGTGAGCATTTTCAAGCGGTTGGCACCATTTTTGAGTGAACTGCCAAAAGTCAGATTTTTGCTGAAATTGTGACCCCGGGGCTTAGGGATTTTTTCAAAAAAATATTTTCTGCCGGTTAAGTTTTTGAGGGCTGATTTCTTGTCCTGTGATAAAAAGCCTTCTGTTTCCATCGCCAAAGCTTTCAGGTGAGCATTTGCAAGCGGTTGGCACCATTTTTGAGTGAACTGCCAAAAGTCAGATTTTTTCTGAAATTGTGACCCCGGGGATTAGGGATTTTTTCAAAAAAATATTTTCTACCGGTTAAGTTTTTGAGGGCTGATTTCTTGTCCTGTGATAAAAAGCCTTCTGTTTCGCGTGCCAAAGCTTTCAGGTGAGCATATGCAAGCTTTTGGCACCATTTTTGAGTGAACTGCCAAAAGTCAGATTTTTGCTGAAATTGTGACCCCGGGGCTTAGGGATTTTTTCAAAAAAATATTTTCTGCCGGTTAAGTTTTTGAGGGCTGATTTCTTGTCCTGTGATAAAAAGCCTTCTGTTTCCATCGCCAAAGCTTTCAGGTGAGCATTTGCAAGCGGTTGGCACCATTTTTGAGTGAACTGCCAAAAGTCAGATTTTTGCTGAAATTGTGACCCCGGGGCTTAGGGATTTTTTCAAAAAAATATTTTCTGCCGGTTAAGTTTTTGAGGGCTGATTTCTTGTCCTGTGATAAAAAGCCTTCTGTTTCCATCGCCAAAGCTTTCAGGTGAGCATTTGCAAGCGGTTGGCACCATTTTTGAGTGAACTGCCAAAAGTCAGATTTTTGCTGAAATTGTGACCCCGGGGATTAGGGATTTTTTCAAAAAAATATTTTCTACCGGTTAAGTTTTTGAGGGCTGATTTCTTGTCCTGTGATAAAAAGCCTTCTGTTTCGCGTGCCAAAGCTTTCAGGTGAGCATATGCAAGCTTTTGGCACCATTTTTGAGTGAACTGCCAAAAGTCAGATTTTTGCTGAAATTGTGACCCCGGGGCTTAGGGATTTTTTCAAAAAAATATTTTCTGCCGGTTAAGTTTTTGAGGGCTGATTTCTTGTCCTGTGATAAAAAGCCTTCTGTTTCCATCGCCAAAGCTTTCAGGTGAGCATTTGCAAGCGGTTGGCACCATTTTTGAGTGAACTGCCAAAAGTCAGATTTTGGCTGAAATTGTGACCCCGGGGCTTAGGGATTTTTTCAAAAAAATATTTTCTGCCGGTTAAGTTTTTGAGGGCTGATTTCTTGTCCTGTGATAAAAAGCCTTCTGTTTCCATCGCCAAAGCTTTCAGGTGAGCATTTGCAAGCGGTTGGCACCATTTTTGAGTGAACTGCCAAAAGTCAGTTTTTTGCTGAAATTGTGACCCCGGGGCTTAGGGATTTTTTCAAAAAAATATTTTCTGCCGGTTAAGTTTTTGAGGGCTGATTTCTTGTCCTGTGATAAAAAGCCTTCTGTTTCGAGTGCCAAACCTTTCAGGTGAGCATTTGCAACCGGTTGGCACCATTTTTGAGTGAACTGCCAAAAGTCAGTTTTTTTCTGAAATTGTGACCCCGGGGCTTAGGGATTTTTTCAAAAAAATATTTTCTGCCGGTTAAGTTTTTGAGGGCTGATTATTTGTCCTGTGATAAAAAGCCTTCTGTTTCCATCGCCAAAGCTTTCAGGTGAGCATTTTCAAGCTTTTGGCACCATTTTTGAGTGAACTGCCAAAAGTCAGATTTTTGCTGAAATTGTGACCCCGGGGCTTAGGGATTTTTTCAAAAAAATATTTTCTGCCGGTTAAGTTTTTGAGGGCTGATTTCTTGTCCTGTGATAAAAAGCCTTCTGTTTCGAGTGCCAAACCTTTCAGGGGAGCATTTTCAAGCTTTTGGCACCATTTTTGAGTGAACTGCCAAAAGTCAGATTTTTTCTGAAATTGTGACCCCGGGGCTTAGGGATTTTTTCAAAAAAATATTTTCTGCCGGTTAAGTTTTTGAGGGCTGATTTCTTGTCCTGTGATAAAAAGCCTTCTGTTTCCATCGCCAAAGCTTTCAGGTGAGCATTTTCTTTTTTTTTTTATAATAGTTTTTTTATTTGCTTTTTTCCAGGGTAAAAATACAACATCATTAACACTACAAAAGCAGTTTTTACAGAAAAGAAGAAGGATTATAAAAAGAAAAAAGAAAGAAGAAAAAAAAGAAAGAAAAAAGATTCACTTTTCCAAATCAATTTTCATAATCAACCAGACTTCCCCACATCCCCCATCCCCTGCTTTCTTTACAATAAAATAAACAGCAAATTAATACCTTATTTCAGTTGTTTTTGTGTTTTCATTTAGTTATATTATCCATAATTTATACATTTCTAAATCTTAAACTTAAATTCTCTCATTTACCAATTTCAATACTGAGGCATATTTTTCCAAAGTACTTAGCAAATTGTCAACATTCATATAACTTATAGTGTTTTTGTAAATAGTCCTTAAATTTTTTCCAGTCCTCTTCCACTGCCTCTTCTCCCAGATCTCGAATTCTGCCCGTCATTTCAGCCAGTTCCATGTAGTCGATCAGCTGCGAATGCCATTCTTCCAGCGTGGGTAACTCCTGTGCCTTCCAGTATTTAGCTATAAGGATTCTTGCTGCTGTGGTTGCATATAAAAAGAAAGTTCTATCTTTCTTTGGCACTCTCTGGCCCACAATGCCCAGGAGGAAGGCCTCTGGTTTCTTGTGAAAGGTGTATTTCAACACCTTTTTCAATTCGTTATAAATCATTTCCCAAAAAGCCTTCACCCTCGGGCATGTCCACCAGAGGTGAAAGAAAGTTCCTTCAACCTCCTTACATTTCCAACATTTATTGTCAGACAGATGATATATCTTTGCAAGTTTGACTGGGGTCATGTACCACCTGTATACCATTTTCATAATGTTTTCCTTTAAGGCACTACATGCCGTAAATTTCATACTGGTGGTCCACAACCTTTCCCAGTCTTCAGACATAATGTTGTACCCTATGTCCTGTGCCCATTTTATCATTGCTGATTTGACTATCTCATCTTGGGTATTCCACTTAAGCAGCAGATTATACATTCTTGAAAGCACTTTCGTCTTAGGTTCAAGTAATTCTGTTTCTAATTTTGATTTTTCCACCTGGAAACCAATTCTTTTATCTTTTTTAAAAGTCTCTAAGATTTGGGCATAGTGAAACCAGTCTCGCACCTTTCCTTTCAATTTTTCAAAACTCTGCAACCTCCAGTTATCACCATCTCTTTCAATTATCTCGCAATATTTCAACCAGCCACTCTCCATGTTACGTAGTTTTATAGCCTTAGCCTCAACCGGTGATAACCACCTCGGGGTCTTACTTTCAAATAAGTCCTTGTATTTAGTCCAGACAATAAATAGAGCTTTCCTGACAATATGGTTTTTAAACAGTTTATGAGACTTTGCCTTGTCATACCAAAGATATGCGTGCCACCCAAAAGCATTACTAAACCCTTCCAGATCTAGGACATCAGTGTTTTCTAACAGGAACCAATCTTTCATCCAGCAGAGAGACGCAGCTTCATAATACAGTCTTAAATCCGGCAGGGCAAACCCCCCTCTTTCTTTTGCATCTGTTAAAATCTTAAATTTTATTCGGGGCTTTTTGCCCTGCCAGACAAACTTCGTAATGTCTCTCTGCCACTTTCCAAAACATTCCACCCTGTCCACAATCTGAAGGGTTTGAAACAAAAACAGCATTCTTGGCAAAACATTCATTTTAACTGCAGCAATTCTTCCTGACAAGGTAAGTTTCAATCTTGACCAAACTTCCAAATCCTTTTTAATTTCTGACCAGCATTTTTCATAATTATCCTTAAACAAATTCAGATTTCTCCCAGTCAAGTTAACCCCCAGGTATTTCACTTTTGTAACCACATTTAATTCTGTTTCCTTCTGAAACCCATCTATTTCTGACGATGTCAGGTTTTTTGCTAAAACCTTAGTTTTTTGTTTGTTCAACTTAAATCCCGCCACCCGACCAAACTCAGAAATTAATTCTAGAGCTCTTTTTGTACTGGTTTCTGGCTCCTGTAATGTCAAAACCAAATCGTCTGCAAAAGCCTTAAGTTTGTATTGCTTTTCTCCGACCTGTATTCCTTCCACCAGCTGATCCCTCCTAATCAAGTTCAGCAACACCTCCAGGACAGAGATAAATAACAAGGGTGATAAGGGACACCCCTGTCGTGTCCCTTTTTCAATTTTGAACTCCTCTGTCACCACGCTGTTTACTATCAATTTGGCCTTCTGTTCTGAATAGATTGCTTCAATACCGTTTTGGAACGCCCCTCCCACTCCCATCCCTTCCAAGTTTTTCTTCATAAATTTCCAAGATATATTATCAAAGGCCTTCTCCGCATCTATAAAGATCAAAACTGCTTTCGTATTCATATTTGTCTGTAGTAACTCCAAAACATCTATAATGTTCCTGGTGTTGTCAGACAAATGCCTACCAGGGAGAAAGCCTGCTTGGTCCTTATGAATTACTTCATTCAAAACTTTTTTCAGTCTATTTGCTAAAATGTCAGCAAAAATTTTATAATCCACGTTTAAGAGTGAGATGGGACGATAATTTTTAAGTTGGGTCTTTTCAGATTCCAATTTTGGTATCAGGGTGATGAATGCTTCTTTCCACGATTCTGGTGCCCCCTTCCCTTCCATAATCTGGTTGCAGACCTCCATTAATGGCTGTATCAAATAATCCATCAGTGTCTTATAGTATTTGGAGGTAAGCCCGTCTGGGCCTGGGGATTTGCCTATTTGCATGTTCTGAATGGCTCTTTCAATTTCCTGTTGTGTTATTCTACAGTTCAGGGCTGTTCGTGTGTCTTGTGTTAACTTTTGCAGGCCATAGCTCTTTAAAAAGTTATTTATTTCCATCTCAGCTTGTGGTCCTTGAGTATATAGCTTTTTGAAATATCTCTGGAAACACTTTCTGATTTCTTCTGGTTTCTGAATACATTCTCCTTCAACCTCCAGATTGGTAACAAAGTTCAATTTTTGCCTCTTCTTCAGCTGCCATGCCAGCAGCTTCCCACATTTATTTGCCGATTCAAATGATCTTTGCTTCATCTGTTTAATTTTCCATTCAATTTCTTGATTTATCAATTTTGTATATTGTACTTGGTAAAATTTTATTTCTCTTAAGACTTCTTTTGATTTTGGATTTAGTCTGAGTCTTTTTTCTCCATCTCTTATTTTATCCAAAATCTTGTCCTTTTTACCATTCCAGAGTTTCTTCTTAATAGTGTTCTGTTGTATCAGAAACCCTCTCATGACGGCTTTGCTCGCGTCCCAGACTGTTTTCTTTTCCACTGAGGTGTTCAAATTTATTTCAAAATAGTCCTTCAACGTTTTTTGGGCCTTCTTCACAATCTCCTGATCTCTGAGCAGATGGTCATTCATTCTCCATCTGAAGGATCCAGCTGGTGTAAGTCTCAAGTCCATTTTTAAAGCATTATGGTCGGAGCAGGTTTTAGGGCAGATCTCAGCCTTTTTTGTCTTGGGTGCCAGTCCTCTTGATATCCAAATTTGTCTATTCTTGTCCATGATAGGTGGGCCTCAGAAAAGAAAGTTCCCTCCATGCCTAGAGGGTTCTTTGTTCTCCAGATGTCTATCAAGTCCATGTTGTCTGTGAGTTCAAAAAAAGTCTTTGGCAGTCTGCCATCCTTGTTCAGATTTTGGTTTTGTGACTTATCCATATGGGTAGAGACTACCCCGTTCATGTCTCCCATCAAAATGATATTTGTATAGTCAATATAGTCCAGCATTGTCTCATGCAGCCTCTTGAAAAATTCCGACTTCCCATCATTTGGTGCATATATTCCAACTATCAGAAATTTTTCTCCTTGTGATTGTATTTCGATCGCCAAAATTCTTCCTTGTTCATCTTTAAAAACCAATTTTGGTGACAGGCTCTCCTTTGCATAGATCACTACTCCTCTTTTTTTCACCTTGTCTGATGAAATAAACTCTTGGCCTAATCTCTTGTTAATTAATACTCTCCTGTGGAGCCTGGTCACATGTGTTTCTTGAAGGCAGATAACATCCAATTGTTCTTTTCTTAATATATGAAAAATCTTCTTCCTCCTTTCAGGAGAATTTGCACCATTAATATTCCAACTAAGAAGCTGCAGAGACATCCTGGGTCAATTTATTTGTCAGCAGGGGGCTCTTTTTTATCTTCTTCACCTGGAGGTGGAACCGGATTGAAGCCAAACGAAGGAGGTGGCCAGGGTCCTGCTACTCCTTTCCGAAGATCCTCCCCGTGGTCGTTTAGAAACTTTTCTTGCTCCTCTGCTGTTCTGATTCTTATCTTCCTCTCTTTCAGGGTAAAAGATAGTCCTTGAGGGAATTCCCACCTATAAGGGATTTTGTTGTTTCTCAGTAGGCTTGCTAAATCCTTATATGTAATTCTTAGATCCAAAAGCTGTTTTGGTATATCTCTGAAGATTTCTGCCGTCTTCCCCTGAATCACCAATGGGTTTTTGAAATGTAGGCCGAGTATGTTGTCTTTTTCTTGCTTAGATCTCAAAATGATCAAGCAATCTCTTGATTTATCCTTCTTAACCACTCTTCCTAGTCTGAAGGCGGTGACTATTTTAAAGTCCTTTTCTTCTGTCAATCCCCAAAATTTGGAGATTTCTGTTGTCAAAAAGCCAATCAAGTCCTCCTTCTCAGATTCTGGGATATTTCTCAATCTAAGATTATTTTCCCTATTTTTCAATTCTGCCAGGGACAGATACGCTTGCTGTTCCGTTACCTGTCTACTGAGTGGCCTCACCTCCCCTCTTAATTCCTCTATCCTCTTTTTATTTTCCTCTGCTTTAGTATTAACTTCTTCAACTAATTTCCGGTTTTCTGTTGTGACTTTTTCAATACCACTTATTGCCTGTGTGTTTTTAGTAACCTGGTCTGTCAATTTATTAATGGAAGCTGTCACCTGGTCAAATTTAACAGATTGTTCATCAAGTCTAGCTGCCTGTTCGTCAGCTTTCTTATTCAATGCTGCCAGTTGATCCAATATTTCTTTAGAGACAGGATCTATCCCTCCAGCAGCCATCTCCCCAAAAGATGGTTGTGTAAATTGTCCTTCTTGCAGACCTGTCACAATTGGGACAGACGATCTGCGTAACTGTCCAGGCAGAGTTGTTTGCACAAGTTCGGAATGTTTTGCTTTCCTTCCAGCCCTTGTTTTTGATGCGCCACTCATTCCACAGCTGTCCCGGATTCAAGGTCAAACTGTAAATCCCATGGGAAACAGTCGTGAGAAAGTAAACATCCAGAAAAAAAAAACAAAGAGCAAGGGAAATCGGCAGTTCTGAGACTGTTAGTTCTATAATCCAGTAGAGGGAGCTCCCAAAAGCAAACTTGGAGGAGAGGAATAGAAAGATTCCGCCATTAAATTCCCACAAAGGAGGAGAAAGAGAAAAAATAAGGATCAAATAGCATCCAAAACAGGGGGATCTTGCATTCAATTTTAACTGCAGAGAAAAATAGTTCTTAGCAAAGGTGCATGCAACAGTTCCCTTTTCTTTTCCAGATACAAAATAGCCCGATCTAGTTTTGTTATTTGTATACAGTTACCGCAGTCCGATACAACTTATATCCAGGCAGGTCGGGAGCCGGGTTTCGAAACTTTGTAATCCACAGAAAGGGAAGAGGAGAGACCACAGTTTTAGTCCAGATACGAAGCTGTTATAACTTCTTTTAAAGTCAAAGCAGTCTAAGTCAAGTTTGCCAAGTAAATTCCAATTTCTTTTAAACTCCTTTCAATGCTTCCGTTTTAAAAGAGTCTTTGCTTGATACTTTAGGCAGAGCCGGAAGACTGACTTCCTTTTTAACGTCTCCCGCTTTCAGCCGAATTTCACCAATTTAGTTCTGATTTAAAGCTTTAAATTTCTTACTCACGAGTAAGTTGTTTCGATCCAATTGTTGAAGGAAGAAAGGTCAGCGCTAGTCAGCAGCAGCCGCGCGGCTTCGCTTCCGCGGAAAGAGCGATGGATTCACAGCACCGCTACCCCCTCCACGTTCCGATACCCCTTACGGGGTCTCTTCTGCGTATCCGAGGTCGCTTCTGGTGCCCGCCGAACCCCACGGCCACGAGCTCACTCTACCCGTGGTTTATCTGGATGGGTCGTCGCTGTGCCGCAGCGCACGACCCTTTTCCGCGGAGCCCCTCTTCAGCAGCTGAAGAGGACCGCCATTGCTGAGCGCGCCGCCTCCGGAAGTCTCAGGTGAGCATTTTCAAGCGGTTGGCACCATTTTTGAGTGAACTGCCAAAAGTCAGATTTTTGCTGAAATTGTGACCCCGGGGCTTAGGGATTTTTTCAAAAAAATATTTTCTGCCGGTTAAGTTTTTGAGGGCTGATTTCTTGTCCTGTGATAAAAAGCCTTCTGTTTCCATCGCCAAAGCTTTCAGGTGAGCATTTGCAAGCGGTTGGCACCATTTTTGAGTGAACTGCCAAAAGTCAGATTTTTTCTGAAATTGTGACCCCGGGGATTAGGGATTTTTTCAAAAAAATATTTTCTACCGGTTAAGTTTTTGAGGGCTGATTTCTTGTCCTGTGATAAAAAGCCTTCTGTTTCGCGTGCCAAAGCTTTCAGGTGAGCATTTGCAAGCTTTTGGCACCATTTTTGAGTGAACTGCCAAAAGTCAGATTTTTGCTGAAATTGTGACCCCGGGGCTTAGGGATTTTTTCAAAAAAATATTTTCTGCCGGTTAAGTTTTTGAGGGCTGATTTCTTGTCCTGTGATAAAAAGCCTTGTTTCCATCGCCAAAGCTTTCAGGTGAGCATTTGCAAGCGGTTGGCACCATTTTTGAGTGAACTGCCAAAAGTCAGATTTTTGCTGAAATTGTGACCCCGGGGCTTAGGGATTTTTTCAAAAAAATATTTTCTGCCGGTTAAGTTTTTGAGGGCTGATTTCTTGTCCTGTGATAAAAAGCCTTCTGTTTCCATCGCCAAAGCTTTCAGGTGAGCATTTGCAAGCGGTTGGCACCATTTTTGAGTGAACTGCCAAAAGTCAGATTTTTGCTGAAATTGTGACCCCGGGGCTTAGGGATTTTTTCAAAAAAATATTTTCTGCCGGTTAAGTTTTTGAGGGCTGATTTCTTGTCCTGTGATAAAAAGCCTTCTGTTTCCATCGCCAAAGCTTTCAGGTGAGCATTTGCAAGCGGTTGGCACCATTTTTGAGTGAACTGCCAAAAGTCAGATTTTGGCTGAAATTGTGACCCCAGGGCTTAGGGATTTTTTCAAAAAAATATTTTCTGCCGGTTAAGTTTTTGAGGGCTGATTTCTTGTCCTGTGATAAAAAGCCTTCTGTTTCCATCGCCAAAGCTTTCAGGTGAGCATTTGCAAGCGGTTGGCACCATTTTTGAGTGAACTGCCAAAAGTCAGATTTTTGCTGAAATTGTGACCCCGGGGCTTAGGGATTTTTTCAAAAAAATATTTTCTGCCGGTTAAGTTTTTGAGGGCTGATTTCTTGTCCTTTGATAAAAAGCCTTCTGTTTCGAGTGCCAAACATTTCATTTTGAAGCTTTTGGCACCATTTTTGAGTGAACTGCCAAAAGTCAGATTTTTTCTGAAATTGTGACCCCGGGGCTTAGGGATTTTTTCAAAAAAATATTTTCTGCCGGTTAAGTTTTTGAGGGCTGATTTCTTGTCCTGTGATAAAAAGCCTTCTGTTTCGAGTGCCAAACCTTTCACGGGAGCATTTTCAAGCTTTTGGCACCATTTTTGAGTGAATTGCCAAAAGTCAGATTTTTTCTGAAATTGTGACCCCGGGGATTAGGGATTTTTTCCAAAAAATATTTTCTACCGGTTAAGTTTTTGAGGGCTGATTTCTTGTCCTGTGATAAAAAGCCTTCTGTTTCGCGTGCCAAAGCTTTCAGGTGAGCATTTGCAAGCGGTTGGCACCATTTTTGAGTGAACTGCCAAAAGTCAGATTTTTGCTGAAGTTGTGACCCCGGGGCTTAGGGATTTTTTCAAAAAAATATTTTCTGCCGGTTAAGTTTTTGAGGGCTGATTTCTTGTCCTGTGATAAAAAGCCTTCTGTTTCCATCGCCAAAGCTTTCAGGTGAGCATTTGCAAGCGGTTGGCACCATTTTTGAGTGAACTGCTAAAAGTCAGATTTTTGCTGAAATTGTGACCCCGGGGCTTAGGGATTTTTTCAAAAAAATATTTTCTGCCGGTTAAGTTTTTGAGGGCTGATTTCTTGTCCTGTGATAAAAAGCCTTCTGTTTCCATCGCCAAAGCTTTCAGGTGAGCATTTGCTAGCGGTTGGCACCATTTTTGAGTGAACTGCCAAAAGTCAGATTTTTGCTGAAATTGTGACCCTGGGGCTTAGGGATTTTTTCAAAAAAAATTTTCTGCCGGTTAAGTTTTTGAGGGCTGATTTCTTGTCCTGTCATAAAAAGCCTTCTGTTTCCATCGCCAAAGCTTTCAGGTGAGCATTTGCAAGCGGTTGGCACCATTTTTGAGTGAACTGCCAAAAGTCAGATTTTTGCTGAAATTGTGACCCCGGGGCTTAGGGATTTTTTCAAAAAAATATTTTCTGCCGGTTAAGTTTTTGAGGGCTGATTTCTTGTCCTGTGATAAAAAGCCTTCTGTTTCCATCGCCAAAGCTTTCAGGTGAGCATTTGCAATCTTTTGGCACCATTTTTGAGTGAACTGCCAAAAGTCAGATTTTTGCTGAAATTGTGACCCCGGGGCTTAGGGATTTTTTCAAAAAAATATTTTCTGCCGGTTAAGTTTTTGAGGGCTGATTTCTTGTCCTGTGATAAAAAGCCTTCTGTTTCCATCGCCAAAGCTTTCAGGTGAGCATTTTCAAGCGGTTGGCACCATTTTTGAGTGAACTGCCAAAAGTCAGATTTTTGCTGAAATTGTGACCCCGGGGCTTAGGGATTTTTTCAAAAAAATATTTTCTGCCGGTTAAGTTTTTGAGGGCTGATTTCTTGTCCTGTGATAAAAAGCCTTCTGTTTCCATCGCCAAAGCTTTCAGGTGAGCATTTGCAAGCGGTTGGCACCATTTTTGAGTGAACTGCCAAAAGTCAGATTTTTTCTGAAATTGTGACCCCGGGGATTAGGGATTTTTTCAAAAAAATATTTTCTACCGGTTAAGTTTTTGAGGGCTGATTTCTTGTCCTGTGATAAAAAGCCTTCTGTTTCGCGTGCCAAACCTTTCAGGTGAGCATTTGCAAGCGGTTGGCACCATTTTTGAGTGAACTGCCAAAAGTCAGATTTTTTCTGAAATTGTGACCCAGGGGCTTAGGGATTTTTTCAAAAAAATATTTTCTGCCGGTTAAGTTTTTGAGGGCTGATTATTTGTCCTGTGATAAAAAGCCTTCTGTTTCCATCGCCAAAGCTTTCAGGTGAGCATTTTCAAGCTTTTGGCACCATTTTTGAGTGAACTGCCAAAAGTCAGATTTTTGCTGAAATTGTGACCCCGGGGCTTAGGGATTTTTTCAAAAAAATATTTTCTGCCGGTTAAGTTTTTGAGGGCTGATTTCTTGTCCTGTGATAAAAAGCCTTCTGTTTCCATCGCCAAAGCTTTCAGGTGAGCATTTGCTAGCGGTTGGCACCATTTTTGAGTGAACTGCCAAAAGTCAGATTTTTGCTGAAATTGTGACCCTGGGGCTTAGGGATTTTTTCAAAAAAATATTTTCTGCCGGTTAAGTTTTTGAGGGCTGATTTCTTGTCCTGTGATAAAAAGCCTTCTGTTTCGAGTGCCAAACCTTTCAGGGGAGCATTTTCAAGCTTTTGGCACCATTTTTGAGTGAACTGCCAAAAGTCAGATTTTTTCTGAAATTGTGACCCCGGGGCTTAGGGATTTTTTCAAAAAAATATTTTCTGCCGGTTAAGTTTTTGAGGGCTGATTTCTTGTCCTGTGATAAAAAGCCTTCTGTTTCCATCGCCAAAGCTTTCAGGTGAGCATTTGCAATCTTTTGGCACCATTTTTGAGTGAACTGCCAAAAGTCAGATTTTTGCTGAAATTGTGACCCCGGGGCTTAGGGATTTTTTCAAAAAAATATTTTCTGCCGGTTAAGTTTTTGAGGGCTGATTTCTTGTCCTGTGATAAAAAGCGTTCTGTTTCCATCGCCAAAGCTTTCAGGTGAGCATTTTCAAGCGGTTGGCACCATTTTTGAGTGAACTGCCAAAAGTCAGATTTTTGCTGAAATTGTGACCCCGGGGCTTAGGGATTTTTTCAAAAAAATATTTTCTGCCGGTTAAGTTTTTGAGGGCTGATTTCTTGTCCTGTGATAAAAAGCCTTCTGTTTCCATCGCCAAAGCTTTCAGGTGAGCATTTGCAAGCGGTTGGCACCATTTTTGAGTGAACTGCCAAAAGTCAGATTTTTTCTGAAATTGTGACCCCGGGGATTAGGGATTTTTTCCAAAAAATATTTTCTACCGGTTAAGTTTTTGAGGGCTGATTTCTTGTCCTGTGATAAAAAGCCTTCTGTTTCGCGTGCCAAACCTTTCAGGTGAGCATTTGCAAGCGGTTGGCACCATTTTTGAGTGAACTGCCAAAAGTCAGATTTTTTCTGAAATTGTGACCCAGGGGCTTAGGGATTTTTTCAAAAAAATATTTTCTGCCGGTTAAGTTTTTGAGGGCTGATTATTTGTCCTGTGATAAAAAGCCTTCTGTTTCCATCGCCAAAGCTTTCAGGTGAGCATTTTCAAGCTTTTGGCACCATTTTTGAGTGAACTGCCAAAAGTCAGATTTTTGCTGAAATTGTGACCCCGGGGCTTAGGGATTTTTTCAAAAAAATATTTTCTGCCGGTTAAGTTTTTGAGGGCTGATTTCTTGTCCTGTGATAAAAAGCCTTCTGTTTCCATCGCCAAAGCTTTCAGGTGAGCATTTGCAAGCGGTTGGCACCATTTTTGAGTGAACTGCCAAAAGTCAGATTTTGGCTGAAATTGTGACCCCGGGGCTTAGGGATTTTTTCAAAAAAATATTTTCTGCCGGTTAAGTTTTTGAGGGCTGATTTCTTGTCCTGTGATAAAAAGCCTTCTGTTTCCATCGCCAAAGCTTTCAGGTGAGCATTTGCAAGCGGTTGGCACCATTTTTGAGTGAACTGCCAAAAGTCAGATTTTTGCTGAAATTGTGACCCCGGGGCTTAGGGATTTTTTCAAAAAAATATTTTCTGCCGGTTAAGTTTTTGAGGGCTGATTTCTTGTCCTGTGATAAAAAGCCTTCTGTTTCGAGTGCCAAACCTTTCAGGTGAGCATTTGCAACCGGTTGGCACCATTTTTGAGTGAACTGCCAAAAGTCAGTTTTTTTCTGAAATTGTGACCCCGGGGCTTAGGGATTTTTTCAAAAAAATATTTTCTGCCGGTTAAGTTTTTGAGGGCTGATTATTTGTCCTGTGATAAAAAGCCTTCTGTTTCCATCGCCAAAGCTTTCAGGTGAGCATTTTCAAGCTTTTGGCACCATTTTTGAGTGAACTGCCAAAAGTCAGATTTTTGCTGAAATTGTGACCCCGGGGCTTAGGGATTTTTTCAAAAAAATATTTTCTGCCGGTTAAGTTTTTGAGGGCTGATTTCTTGTCCTGTGATAAAAAGCCTTCTGTTTCGAGTGCCAAACCTTTCAGGGGAGCATTTTCAAGCTTTTGGCACCATTTTTGAGTGAACTGCCAAAAGTCAGATTTTTTCTGAAATTGTGACCCCGGGGCTTAGGGATTTTTTCAAAAAAATATTTTCTGCCGGTTAAGTTTTTGAGGGCTGATTTCTTGTCCTGTGATAAAAAGCCTTCTGTTTCCATCGCCAAAGCTTTCAGGTGAGCATTTTCTTTTTTTTTTTATAATAGTTTTTTTATTTGCTTTTTTCCAGGGTAAAAATACAACATCATTAACACTACAAAAGCAGTTTTTACAGAAAAGAAGAAGGATTATAAAAAGAAAAAAGAAAGAAGAAAAAAAAGAAAGAAAAAAGATTCACTTTTCCAAATCAATTTTCATAATCAACCAGACTTCCCCACATCCCCCATCCCCTGCTTTCTTTACAATAAAATAAACAGCAAATTAATACCTTATTTCAGTTGTTTTTGTGTTTTCATTTAGTTATATTATCCATAATTTATACATTTCTAAATCTTAAACTTAAATTCTCTCATTTACCAATTTCAATACTGAGGCATATTTTTCCAAAGTACTTAGCAAATTGTCAACATTCATATAACTTATAGTGTTTTTGTAAATAGTCCTTAAATTTTTTCCAGTCCTCTTCCACTGCCTCTTCTCCCAGATCTCGAATTCTGCCCGTCATTTCAGCCAGTTCCATGTAGTCGATCAGCTGCGAATGCCATTCTTCCAGCGTGGGTAACTCCTGTGCCTTCCAGTATTTAGCTATAAGGATTCTTGCTGCTGTGGTTGCATATAAAAAGAAAGTTCTATCTTTCTTTGGCACTCTCTGGCCCACAATGCCCAGGAGGAAGGCCTCTGGTTTCTTGTGAAAGGTGTATTTCAACACCTTTTTCAATTCGTTATAAATCATTTCCCAAAAAGCCTTCACCCTCGGGCATGTCCACCAGAGGTGAAAGAAAGTTCCTTCAACCTCCTTACATTTCCAACATTTATTGTCAGACAGATGATATATCTTTGCAAGTTTGACTGGGGTCATGTACCACCTGTATACCATTTTCATAATGTTTTCCTTTAAGGCACTACATGCCGTAAATTTCATACTGGTGGTCCACAACCTTTCCCAGTCTTCAGACATAATGTTGTACCCTATGTCCTGTGCCCATTTTATCATTGCTGATTTGACTATCTCATCTTGGGTATTCCACTTAAGCAGCAGATTATACATTCTTGAAAGCACTTTCGTCTTAGGTTCAAGTAATTCTGT
The DNA here is from genome assembly GCF_965112155.1 of Podarcis liolepis. Classification (NCBI taxonomy): domain Eukaryota; kingdom Metazoa; phylum Chordata; class Lepidosauria; order Squamata; family Lacertidae; genus Podarcis; species Podarcis liolepis. The sequence goes on along the minus strand of NW_028148802.1, from coordinate 16,813 downwards.
TTCTAATTTTGATTTTTCCACCTGGAAACCAATTCTTTTATCTTTTTTAAAAGTCTCTAAGATTTGGGCATAGTGAAACCAGTCTCGCACCTTTCCTTTCAATTTTTCAAAACTCTGCAACCTCCAGTTATCACCATCTCTTTCAATTATCTCGCAATATTTCAACCAGCCACTCTCCATGTTACGTAGTTTTATAGCCTTAGCCTCAACCGGTGATAACCACCTCGGGGTCTTACTTTCAAATAAGTCCTTGTATTTAGTCCAGACAATAAATAGAGCTTTCCTGACAATATGGTTTTTAAACAGTTTATGAGACTTTGCCTTGTCATACCAAAGATATGCGTGCCACCCAAAAGCATTACTAAACCCTTCCAGATCTAGGACATCAGTGTTTTCTAACAGGAACCAATCTTTCATCCAGCAGAGAGACGCAGCTTCATAATACAGTCTTAAATCCGGCAGGGCAAACCCCCCTCTTTCTTTTGCATCTGTTAAAATCTTAAATTTTATTCGGGGCTTTTTGCCCTGCCAGACAAACTTCGTAATGTCTCTCTGCCACTTTCCAAAACATTCCACCCTGTCCACAATCTGAAGGGTTTGAAACAAAAACAGCATTCTTGGCAAAACATTCATTTTAACTGCAGCAATTCTTCCTGACAAGGTAAGTTTCAATCTTGACCAAACTTCCAAATCCTTTTTAATTTCTGACCAGCATTTTTCATAATTATCCTTAAACAAATTCAGATTTCTCCCAGTCAAGTTAACCCCCAGGTATTTCACTTTTGTAACCACATTTAATTCTGTTTCCTTCTGAAACCCATCTATTTCTGACGATGTCAGGTTTTTTGCTAAAACCTTAGTTTTTTGTTTGTTCAACTTAAATCCCGCCACCCGACCAAACTCAGAAATTAATTCTAGAGCTCTTTTTGTACTGGTTTCTGGCTCCTGTAATGTCAAAACCAAATCGTCTGCAAAAGCCTTAAGTTTGTATTGCTTTTCTCCGACCTGTATTCCTTCCACCAGCTGATCCCTCCTAATCAAGTTCAGCAACACCTCCAGGACAGAGATAAATAACAAGGGTGATAAGGGACACCCCTGTCGTGTCCCTTTTTCAATTTTGAACTCCTCTGTCACCACGCTGTTTACTATCAATTTGGCCTTCTGTTCTGAATAGATTGCTTCAATACCGTTTTGGAACGCCCCTCCCACTCCCATCCCTTCCAAGTTTTTCTTCATAAATTTCCAAGATATATTATCAAAGGCCTTCTCCGCATCTATAAAGATCAAAACTGCTTTCGTATTCATATTTGTCTGTAGTAACTCCAAAACATCTATAATGTTCCTGGTGTTGTCAGACAAATGCCTACCAGGGAGAAAGCCTGCTTGGTCCTTATGAATTACTTCATTCAAAACTTTTTTCAGTCTATTTGCTAAAATGTCAGCAAAAATTTTATAATCCACGTTTAAGAGTGAGATGGGACGATAATTTTTAAGTTGGGTCTTTTCAGATTCCAATTTTGGTATCAGGGTGATGAATGCTTCTTTCCACGATTCTGGTGCCCCCTTCCCTTCCATAATCTGGTTGCAGACCTCCATTAATGGCTGTATCAAATAATCCATCAGTGTCTTATAGTATTTGGAGGTAAGCCCGTCTGGGCCTGGGGATTTGCCTATTTGCATGTTCTGAATGGCTCTTTCAATTTCCTGTTGTGTTATTCTACAGTTCAGGGCTGTTCGTGTGTCTTGTGTTAACTTTTGCAGGCCATAGCTCTTTAAAAAGTTATTTATTTCCATCTCAGCTTGTGGTCCTTGAGTATATAGCTTTTTGAAATATCTCTGGAAACACTTTCTGATTTCTTCTGGTTTCTGAATACATTCTCCTTCAACCTCCAGATTGGTAACAAAGTTCAATTTTTGCCTCTTCTTCAGCTGCCATGCCAGCAGCTTCCCACATTTATTTGCCGATTCAAATGATCTTTGCTTCATCTGTTTAATTTTCCATTCAATTTCTTGATTTATCAATTTTGTATATTGTACTTGGTAAAATTTTATTTCTCTTAAGACTTCTTTTGATTTTGGATTTAGTCTGAGTCTTTTTTCTCCATCTCTTATTTTATCCAAAATCTTGTCCTTTTTACCATTCCAGAGTTTCTTCTTAATAGTGTTCTGTTGTATCAGAAACCCTCTCATGACGGCTTTGCTCGCGTCCCAGACTGTTTTCTTTTCCACTGAGGTGTTCAAATTTATTTCAAAATAGTCCTTCAACGTTTTTTGGGCCTTCTTCACAATCTCCTGATCTCTGAGCAGATGGTCATTCATTCTCCATCTGAAGGATCCAGCTGGTGTAAGTCTCAAGTCCATTTTTAAAGCATTATGGTCGGAGCAGGTTTTAGGGCAGATCTCAGCCTTTTTTGTCTTGGGTGCCAGTCCTCTTGATATCCAAATTTGTCTATTCTTGTCCATGATAGGTGGGCCTCAGAAAAGAAAGTTCCCTCCATGCCTAGAGGGTTCTTTGTTCTCCAGATGTCTATCAAGTCCATGTTGTCTGTGAGTTCAAAAAAAGTCTTTGGCAGTCTGCCATCCTTGTTCAGATTTTGGTTTTGTGACTTATCCATATGGGTAGAGACTACCCCGTTCATGTCTCCCATCAAAATGATATTTGTATAGTCAATATAGTCCAGCATTGTCTCATGCAGCCTCTTGAAAAATTCCGACTTCCCATCATTTGGTGCATATATTCCAACTATCAGAAATTTTTCTCCTTGTGATTGTATTTCGATCGCCAAAATTCTTCCTTGTTCATCTTTAAAAACCAATTTTGGTGACAGGCTCTCCTTTGCATAGATCACTACTCCTCTTTTTTTCACCTTGTCTGATGAAATAAACTCTTGGCCTAATCTCTTGTTAATTAATACTCTCCTGTGGAGCCTGGTCACATGTGTTTCTTGAAGGCAGATAACATCCAATTGTTCTTTTCTTAATATATGAAAAATCTTCTTCCTCCTTTCAGGAGAATTTGCACCATTAATATTCCAACTAAGAAGCTGCAGAGACATCCTGGGTCAATTTATTTGTCAGCAGGGGGCTCTTTTTTATCTTCTTCACCTGGAGGTGGAACCGGATTGAAGCCAAACGAAGGAGGTGGCCAGGGTCCTGCTACTCCTTTCCGAAGATCCTCCCCGTGGTCGTTTAGAAACTTTTCTTGCTCCTCTGCTGTTCTGATTCTTATCTTCCTCTCTTTCAGGGTAAAAGATAGTCCTTGAGGGAATTCCCACCTATAAGGGATTTTGTTGTTTCTCAGTAGGCTTGCTAAATCCTTATATGTAATTCTTAGATCCAAAAGCTGTTTTGGTATATCTCTGAAGATTTCTGCCGTCTTCCCCTGAATCACCAATGGGTTTTTGAAATGTAGGCCGAGTATGTTGTCTTTTTCTTGCTTAGATCTCAAAATGATCAAGCAATCTCTTGATTTATCCTTCTTAACCACTCTTCCTAGTCTGAAGGCGGTGACTATTTTAAAGTCCTTTTCTTCTGTCAATCCCCAAAATTTGGAGATTTCTGTTGTCAAAAAGCCAATCAAGTCCTCCTTCTCAGATTCTGGGATATTTCTCAATCTAAGATTATTTTCCCTATTTTTCAATTCTGCCAGGGACAGATACGCTTGCTGTTCCGTTACCTGTCTACTGAGTGGCCTCACCTCCCCTCTTAATTCCTCTATCCTCTTTTTATTTTCCTCTGCTTTAGTATTAACTTCTTCAACTAATTTCCGGTTTTCTGTTGTGACTTTTTCAATACCACTTATTGCCTGTGTGTTTTTAGTAACCTGGTCTGTCAATTTATTAATGGAAGCTGTCACCTGGTCAAATTTAACAGATTGTTCATCAAGTCTAGCTGCCTGTTCGTCAGCTTTCTTATTCAATGCTGCCAGTTGATCCAATATTTCTTTAGAGACAGGATCTATCCCTCCAGCAGCCATCTCCCCAAAAGATGGTTGTGTAAATTGTCCTTCTTGCAGACCTGTCACAATTGGGACAGACGATCTGCGTAACTGTCCAGGCAGAGTTGTTTGCACAAGTTCGGAATGTTTTGCTTTCCTTCCAGCCCTTGTTTTTGATGCGCCACTCATTCCACAGCTGTCCCGGATTCAAGGTCAAACTGTAAATCCCATGGGAAACAGTCGTGAGAAAGTAAACATCCAGAAAAAAAAAACAAAGAGCAAGGGAAATCGGCAGTTCTGAGACTGTTAGTTCTATAATCCAGTAGAGGGAGCTCCCAAAAGCAAACTTGGAGGAGAGGAATAGAAAGATTCCGCCATTAAATTCCCACAAAGGAGGAGAAAGAGAAAAAATAAGGATCAAATAGCATCCAAAACAGGGGGATCTTGCATTCAATTTTAACTGCAGAGAAAAATAGTTCTTAGCAAAGGTGCATGCAACAGTTCCCTTTTCTTTTCCAGATACAAAATAGCCCGATCTAGTTTTGTTATTTGTATACAGTTACCGCAGTCCGATACAACTTATATCCAGGCAGGTCGGGAGCCGGGTTTCGAAACTTTGTAATCCACAGAAAGGGAAGAGGAGAGACCACAGTTTTAGTCCAGATACGAAGCTGTTATAACTTCTTTTAAAGTCAAAGCAGTCTAAGTCAAGTTTGCCAAGTAAATTCCAATTTCTTTTAAACTCCTTTCAATGCTTCCGTTTTAAAAGAGTCTTTGCTTGATACTTTAGGCAGAGCCGGAAGACTGACTTCCTTTTTAACGTCTCCCGCTTTCAGCCGAATTTCACCAATTTAGTTCTGATTTAAAGCTTTAAATTTCTTACTCACGAGTAAGTTGTTTCGATCCAATTGTTGAAGGAAGAAAGGTCAGCGCTAGTCAGCAGCAGCCGCGCGGCTTCGCTTCCGCGGAAAGAGCGATGGATTCACAGCACCGCTACCCCCTCCACGTTCCGATACCCCTTACGGGGTCTCTTCTGCGTATCCGAGGTCGCTTCTGGTGCCCGCCGAACCCCACGGCCACGAGCTCACTCTACCCGTGGTTTATCTGGATGGGTCGTCGCTGTGCCGCAGCGCACGACCCTTTTCCGCGGAGCCCCTCTTCAGCAGCTGAAGAGGACCGCCATTGCTGAGCGCGCCGCCTCCGGAAGTCTCAGGTGAGCATTTTCAAGCGGTTGGCACCATTTTTGAGTGAACTGCCAAAAGTCAGATTTTTGCTGAAATTGTGACCCCGGGGCTTAGGGATTTTTTCAAAAAAATATTTTCTGCCGGTTAAGTTTTTGAGGGCTGATTTCTTGTCCTGTGATAAAAAGCCTTCTGTTTCCATCGCCAAAGCTTTCAGGTGAGCATTTGCAAGCGGTTGGCACCATTTTTGAGTGAACTGCCAAAAGTCAGATTTTTTCTGAAATTGTGACCCCGGGGATTAGGGATTTTTTCAAAAAAATATTTTCTACCGGTTAAGTTTTTGAGGGCTGATTTCTTGTCCTGTGATAAAAAGCCTTCTGTTTCGCGTGCCAAAGCTTTCAGGTGAGCATTTGCAAGCTTTTGGCACCATTTTTGAGTGAACTGCCAAAAGTCAGATTTTTGCTGAAATTGTGACCCCGGGGCTTAGGGATTTTTTCAAAAAAATATTTTCTGCCGGTTAAGTTTTTGAGGGCTGATTTCTTGTCCTGTGATAAAAAGCCTTGTTTCCATCGCCAAAGCTTTCAGGTGAGCATTTGCAAGCGGTTGGCACCATTTTTGAGTGAACTGCCAAAAGTCAGATTTTTGCTGAAATTGTGACCCCGGGGCTTAGGGATTTTTTCAAAAAAATATTTTCTGCCGGTTAAGTTTTTGAGGGCTGATTTCTTGTCCTGTGATAAAAAGCCTTCTGTTTCCATCGCCAAAGCTTTCAGGTGAGCATTTGCAAGCGGTTGGCACCATTTTTGAGTGAACTGCCAAAAGTCAGATTTTTGCTGAAATTGTGACCCCGGGGCTTAGGGATTTTTTCAAAAAAATATTTTCTGCCGGTTAAGTTTTTGAGGGCTGATTTCTTGTCCTGTGATAAAAAGCCTTCTGTTTCCATCGCCAAAGCTTTCAGGTGAGCATTTGCAAGCGGTTGGCACCATTTTTGAGTGAACTGCCAAAAGTCAGATTTTGGCTGAAATTGTGACCCCAGGGCTTAGGGATTTTTTCAAAAAAATATTTTCTGCCGGTTAAGTTTTTGAGGGCTGATTTCTTGTCCTTTGATAAAAAGCCTTCTGTTTCGAGTGCCAAACATTTCATTTTGAAGCTTTTGGCACCATTTTTGAGTGAACTGCCAAAAGTCAGATTTTTTCTGAAATTGTGACCCCGGGGCTTAGGGATTTTTTCAAAAAAATATTTTCTGCCGGTTAAGTTTTTGAGGGCTGATTTCTTGTCCTGTGATAAAAAGCCTTCTGTTTCGAGTGCCAAACCTTTCACGGGAGCATTTTCAAGCTTTTGGCACCATTTTTGAGTGAATTGCCAAAAGTCAGATTTTTTCTGAAATTGTGACCCCGGGGATTAGGGATTTTTTCCAAAAAATATTTTCTACCGGTTAAGTTTTTGAGGGCTGATTTCTTGTCCTGTGATAAAAAGCCTTCTGTTTCGCGTGCCAAAGCTTTCAGGTGAGCATTTGCAAGCGGTTGGCACCATTTTTGAGTGAACTGCCAAAAGTCAGATTTTTGCTGAAGTTGTGACCCCGGGGCTTAGGGATTTTTTCAAAAAAATATTTTCTGCCGGTTAAGTTTTTGAGGGCTGATTTCTTGTCCTGTGATAAAAAGCCTTCTGTTTCCATCGCCAAAGCTTTCAGGTGAGCATTTGCAAGCGGTTGGCACCATTTTTGAGTGAACTGCTAAAAGTCAGATTTTTGCTGAAATTGTGACCCCGGGGCTTAGGGATTTTTTCAAAAAAATATTTTCTGCCGGTTAAGTTTTTGAGGGCTGATTTCTTGTCCTGTGATAAAAAGCCTTCTGTTTCCATCGCCAAAGCTTTCAGGTGAGCATTTGCTAGCGGTTGGCACCATTTTTGAGTGAACTGCCAAAAGTCAGATTTTTGCTGAAATTGTGACCCTGGGGCTTAGGGATTTTTTCAAAAAAAATTTTCTGCCGGTTAAGTTTTTGAGGGCTGATTTCTTGTCCTGTCATAAAAAGCCTTCTGTTTCCATCGCCAAAGCTTTCAGGTGAGCATTTGCAAGCGGTTGGCACCATTTTTGAGTGAACTGCCAAAAGTCAGATTTTTGCTGAAATTGTGACCCCGGGGCTTAGGGATTTTTTCAAAAAAATATTTTCTGCCGGTTAAGTTTTTGAGGGCTGATTTCTTGTCCTGTGATAAAAAGCCTTCTGTTTCCATCGCCAAAGCTTTCAGGTGAGCATTTGCAATCTTTTGGCACCATTTTTGAGTGAACTGCCAAAAGTCAGATTTTTGCTGAAATTGTGACCCCGGGGCTTAGGGATTTTTTCAAAAAAATATTTTCTGCCGGTTAAGTTTTTGAGGGCTGATTTCTTGTCCTGTGATAAAAAGCCTTCTGTTTCCATCGCCAAAGCTTTCAGGTGAGCATTTTCAAGCGGTTGGCACCATTTTTGAGTGAACTGCCAAAAGTCAGATTTTTGCTGAAATTGTGACCCCGGGGCTTAGGGATTTTTTCAAAAAAATATTTTCTGCCGGTTAAGTTTTTGAGGGCTGATTTCTTGTCCTGTGATAAAAAGCCTTCTGTTTCCATCGCCAAAGCTTTCAGGTGAGCATTTGCAAGCGGTTGGCACCATTTTTGAGTGAACTGCCAAAAGTCAGATTTTTTCTGAAATTGTGACCCCGGGGATTAGGGATTTTTTCAAAAAAATATTTTCTACCGGTTAAGTTTTTGAGGGCTGATTTCTTGTCCTGTGATAAAAAGCCTTCTGTTTCGCGTGCCAAACCTTTCAGGTGAGCATTTGCAAGCGGTTGGCACCATTTTTGAGTGAACTGCCAAAAGTCAGATTTTTTCTGAAATTGTGACCCAGGGGCTTAGGGATTTTTTCAAAAAAATATTTTCTGCCGGTTAAGTTTTTGAGGGCTGATTATTTGTCCTGTGATAAAAAGCCTTCTGTTTCCATCGCCAAAGCTTTCAGGTGAGCATTTTCAAGCTTTTGGCACCATTTTTGAGTGAACTGCCAAAAGTCAGATTTTTGCTGAAATTGTGACCCCGGGGCTTAGGGATTTTTTCAAAAAAATATTTTCTGCCGGTTAAGTTTTTGAGGGCTGATTTCTTGTCCTGTGATAAAAAGCCTTCTGTTTCCATCGCCAAAGCTTTCAGGTGAGCATTTGCTAGCGGTTGGCACCATTTTTGAGTGAACTGCCAAAAGTCAGATTTTTGCTGAAATTGTGACCCTGGGGCTTAGGGATTTTTTCAAAAAAATATTTTCTGCCGGTTAAGTTTTTGAGGGCTGATTTCTTGTCCTGTGATAAAAAGCCTTCTGTTTCGAGTGCCAAACCTTTCAGGGGAGCATTTTCAAGCTTTTGGCACCATTTTTGAGTGAACTGCCAAAAGTCAGATTTTTTCTGAAATTGTGACCCCGGGGCTTAGGGATTTTTTCAAAAAAATATTTTCTGCCGGTTAAGTTTTTGAGGGCTGATTTCTTGTCCTGTGATAAAAAGCCTTCTGTTTCCATCGCCAAAGCTTTCAGGTGAGCATTTGCAATCTTTTGGCACCATTTTTGAGTGAACTGCCAAAAGTCAGATTTTTGCTGAAATTGTGACCCCGGGGCTTAGGGATTTTTTCAAAAAAATATTTTCTGCCGGTTAAGTTTTTGAGGGCTGATTTCTTGTCCTGTGATAAAAAGCGTTCTGTTTCCATCGCCAAAGCTTTCAGGTGAGCATTTTCAAGCGGTTGGCACCATTTTTGAGTGAACTGCCAAAAGTCAGATTTTTGCTGAAATTGTGACCCCGGGGCTTAGGGATTTTTTCAAAAAAATATTTTCTGCCGGTTAAGTTTTTGAGGGCTGATTTCTTGTCCTGTGATAAAAAGCCTTCTGTTTCCATCGCCAAAGCTTTCAGGTGAGCATTTGCAAGCGGTTGGCACCATTTTTGAGTGAACTGCCAAAAGTCAGATTTTTTCTGAAATTGTGACCCCGGGGATTAGGGATTTTTTCCAAAAAATATTTTCTACCGGTTAAGTTTTTGAGGGCTGATTTCTTGTCCTGTGATAAAAAGCCTTCTGTTTCGCGTGCCAAACCTTTCAGGTGAGCATTTGCAAGCGGTTGGCACCATTTTTGAGTGAACTGCCAAAAGTCAGATTTTTTCTGAAATTGTGACCCAGGGGCTTAGGGATTTTTTCAAAAAAATATTTTCTGCCGGTTAAGTTTTTGAGGGCTGATTATTTGTCCTGTGATAAAAAGCCTTCTGTTTCCATCGCCAAAGCTTTCAGGTGAGCATTTTCAAGCTTTTGGCACCATTTTTGAGTGAACTGCCAAAAGTCAGATTTTTGCTGAAATTGTGACCCCGGGGCTTAGGGATTTTTTCAAAAAAATATTTTCTGCCGGTTAAGTTTTTGAGGGCTGATTTCTTGTCCTGTGATAAAAAGCCTTCTGTTTCCATCGCCAAAGCTTTCAGGTGAGCATTTGCAAGCGGTTGGCACCATTTTTGAGTGAACTGCCAAAAGTCAGATTTTGGCTGAAATTGTGACCCCGGGGCTTAGGGATTTTTTCAAAAAAATATTTTCTGCCGGTTAAGTTTTTGAGGGCTGATTTCTTGTCCTGTGATAAAAAGCCTTCTGTTTCCATCGCCAAAGCTTTCAGGTGAGCATTTTCAAGCGGTTGGCACCATTTTTGAGTGAACTGCCAAAAGTCAGATTTTTGCTGAAATTGTGACCCCGGGGCTTAGGGATTTTTTCAAAAAAATATTTTCTGCCGGTTAAGTTTTTGAGGGCTGATTTCTTGTCCTGTGATAAAAAGCCTTCTGTTTCCATCGCCAAAGCTTTCAGGTGAGCATTTGCAAGCGGTTGGCACCATTTTTGAGTGAACTGCCAAAAGTCAGATTTTTTCTGAAATTGTGACCCCGGGGATTAGGGATTTTTTCAAAAAAATATTTTCTACCGGTTAAGTTTTTGAGGGCTGATTTCTTGTCCTGTGATAAAAAGCCTTCTGTTTCGCTTGCCAAACCTTTCAGGTGAGCATTTGCAAGCGGTTGGCACCATTTTTGAGTGAACTGCCAAAAGTCAGATTTTTTCTGAAATTGTGACCCAGGGGCTTAGGGATTTTTTCAAAAAAATGTTTTCTGCCGGTTAAGTTTTTGAGGGCTGATTATTTGTCCTGTGATAAAAAGCCTTCTGTTTCCATCGCCAAAGCTTTCAGGTGAGCATTTTCAAGCTTTTGGCACCATTTTTGAGTGAACTGCCAAAAGTCAGATTTTTGCTGAAATTGTGACCCCGGGGCTTAGGGATTTTTTCAAAAAAATATTTTCTGCCGGTTAGGTTTTTGAGGACTGATTTCTTGTCCTGTGATAAAAAGCCTTCTGTTTCCATCGCCAAAGCTTTCAGGTGAGCATTTGCAAGCGGTTGGCACCATTTTTGAGTGAACTGCCAAAAGTCAGATTTTGGCTGAAATTGTGACCCCAGGGCTTAGGGATTTTTTCAAAAAAATATTTTTTGCCGGTTAAGTTTTTGAGGGCTGATTTCTTGTCCTGTGATAAAAAGCCTTCTGTTTCCATCGCCAAAGCTTTCAGGTGAGCATTTGCAAGCGGTTGGCACCATTTTTGAGTGAACTGCCAAAAGTCAGATTTTTGCTGAAATTGTGACCCCGGGGCTTAGGGATTTTTTCAAAAAAATATTTTCTGCCGGTTAAGTTTTTGAGGGCTGATTTCTTGTCCTTTGATAAAAAGCCTTCTGTTTCGAGTGCCAAACATTTCAGGGGAGCATTTTGAAGCTTTTGGCACCATTTTTGAGTGAACTGCCAAAAGTCAGATTTTTTCTGAAATTGTGACCCCGGGGCTTAGGGATTTTTTCAAAAAAATATTTTCTGCCGGTTAAGTTTTTGAGGGCTGATTTCTTGTCCTGTGATAAAAAGCCTTCTGTTTCCATCGCCAAAGCTTTCAGGTGAGCATTTGCAAGCGGTTGGCACCATTTTTGAGTGAACTGCCAAAAGTCAGATTTTTGCTGAAATTGTGACCCCGGGGCTTAGGGATTTTTTCAAAAAAAAATTTTCTGCCGGTTAAGTTTTTGAGGGCTGATTTCTTGTCCTGTGATAAAAAGCCTTCTGTTTCGAGTGCCAAACATTTCAGGGGAGCATTTTGAAGCTTTTGGCACCATTTTTGAGTGAACTGCCAAAAGTCAGATTTTTTCTGAAATTGTGACCCCGGGGCTTAGGGATTTTTTCAAAAAAATATTTTCTGCCGGTTAAGTTTTTGAGGGCTGATTTCTTGTCCTGTGATAAAAAGCCTTCTGTTTCGAGTGCCAAACCTTTCACGGGAGCATATTCAAGCTTTTGGCACCATTTTTGAGTGAATTGCCAAAAGTCAGATTTTTTCTGAAATTGTGACCCAGGGGATTAGGGATTTTTTCAAAAAAATATTTTCTACCGGTTAAGTTTTTGAGGGCTGATTTCTTGTCCTGTGATAAAAAGCCTTCTGTTTCGCGTGCCAAAGCTTTCAGGTGAGCATTTGCAAGCGGTTGGCACCATTTTTGAGTGAACTGCCAAAAGTCAGATTTTTGCTGAAGTTGTGACCCCGGGGCTTAGGGATTTTTTCAAAAAAATATTTTCTGCCGGTTAAGGTTTTGAGGGCTGATTTCTTGTCCTTTGATAAAAAGCCTTCTGTTTCGAGTGCCAAACATTTCAGGGGAGCATTTTGAAGCTTTTGGCACCATTTTTGAGTGAACTGCCAAAAGTCAGATTTTTTCTGAAATTGTGACCCCGGGGCTTAGGGATTTTTTCAAAAAAATATTTTCTGCCGGTTAAGTTTTTGAGGGCTGATTTCTTGTCCTGTGATAAAAAGCCTTCTGTTTCGAGTGCCAAACCTTTCACGGGAGCATATTCAAGCTTTTGGCACCATTTTTGAGTGAATTGCCAAAAGTCAGATTTTTTCTGAAATTGTGACCCAGGGGATTAGGGATTTTTTCAAAAAAATATTTTCTACCGGTTAAGTTTTTGAGGGCTGATTTCTTGTCCTGTGATAAAAAGCCTTCTGTTTCGCGTGCCAAAGCTTTCAGGTGAGCATTTGCAAGCGGTTGGCACCATTTTTGAGTGAACTGCCAAAAGTCAGATTTTTGCTGAAGTTGTGACCCCGGGGCTTAGGGATTTTTTCAAAAAAATATTTTCTGCCGGTTAAGTTTTTGAGGGCTGATTTCTTGTCCTGTGATAAAAAGCCTTCTGTTTCCATCGCCAAAGCTTTCAGGTGAGCATTTGAAAGCGGTTGGCACCATTTTTGAGTGAACTGCTAAAAGTCAGATTTTTGCTGAAATTGTGACCCCGGGGCTTAGGGATTTTTTCAAAAAAATATTTTCTGCCGGTTAAGTTTTTGAAGGCTGATTATTTGTCCTGTGATAAAAAGCCTTCTGTTTCCATCGCCAAAGCTTTCAGGTGAGCATTTGCAAGCTTTTGGCACCATTTTTGAGTGAACTGCCAAAAGTCAGATTTTTGCTGAAATTGTGACCCCGGGGCTTAGGGATTTTTTCAAAAAAATATTTTCTGCCGGTTAAGTTTTTGAGGGCTGATTTCTTGTCCTGTGATAAAAAGCCTTCTGTTTCCATCGCCAAAGCTTTCAGGTGAGCATTTTCAAGCGGTTGGCACCATTTTTGAGTGAACTGCCAAAAGTCAGATTTTTGCTGAAATTGTGACCCCGGGGCTTAGGGATTTTTTCAAAAAAATATTTTCTGCCGGTTAAGTTTTTGAGGGCTGATTTCTTGTCCTGTGATAAAAAGCCTTCTGTTTCCATCGCCAAAGCTTTCAGGTGAGCATTTGCAAGCGGTTGGCACCATTTTTGAGTGAACTGCCAAAAGTCAGATTTTTTCTGAAATTGTGACCCCGGGGATTAGGGATTTTTTCAAAAAAATATTTTCTGCCGGTTAAGTTTTTGAGGGCTGATTTCTTGTCCTGTGATAAAAAGCCTTCTGTTTCCATCGCCAAAGCTTTCAGGTGAGCATTTTCAAGCGGTTGGCACCATTTTTGAGTGAACTGCCAAAAGTCAGATTTTTGCTGAAATTGTGACCCCGGGGCTTAGGGATTTTTTCAAAAAAATATTTTCTGCCGGTTAAGTTTTTGAGGGCTGATTTCTTGTCCTGTGATAAAAAGCCTTCTGTTTCCATCGCCAAAGCTTTCAGGTGAGCATTTGCAAGCGGTTGGCACCATTTTTGAGTGAACTGCCAAAAGTCAGATTTTTGCTGAAATTGTGACCCCGGGGCTTAGGGATTTTTTCAAAAAAATATTTTCTGCCGGTTAAGTTTTTGAGGGCTGATTTCTTGTCCTGTGATAAAAAGCCTTCTGTTTCGAGTGCCAAACCTTTCAGGTGAGCATTTGCAACCGGTTGGCACCATTTTTGAGTGAACTGCCAAAAGTCAGTTTTTTTCTGAAATTGTGACCCCGGGGCTTAGGGATTTTTTCAAAAAAATATTTTCTGCCGGTTAAGTTTTTGAGGGCTGATTATTTGTCCTGTGATAAAAAGCCTTCTGTTTCCATCGCCAAAGCTTTCAGGTGAGCATTTTCAAGCTTTTGGCACCATTTTTGAGTGAACTGCCAAAAGTCAGATTTTTGCTGAAATTGTGACCCCGGGGCTTAGGGATTTTTTCAAAAAAATATTTTCTGCCGGTTAAGTTTTTGAGGGCTGATTTCTTGTCCTGTGATAAAAAGCCTTCTGTTTCGAGTGCCAAACCTTTCAGGGGAGCATTTTCAAGCTTTTGGCACCATTTTTGAGTGAACTGCCAAAAGTCAGATTTTTTCTGAAATTGTGACCCCGGGGCTTAGGGATTTTTTCAAAAAAATATTTTCTGCCGGTTAAGTTTTTGAGGGCTGATTTCTTGTCCTGTGATAAAAAGCCTTCTGTTTCGAGTGCCAAAGCTTTCAGGTGAGCATTTGCAAGCGGTTGGCACCATTTTTGAGTGAACTGCCAAAAGTCAGATTTTTGCTGAAATTGTGACCCCGGGGCTTAGGGATTTTTTCAAAAAAATATTTTCTGCCGGTTAAGTTTTTGAGGGCTGATTTCTTGTCCTTTGATAAAAAGCCTTCTGTTTCGAGTGCCAAACATTTCATTTTGAAGCTTTTGGCACCATTTTTGAGTGAACTGCCAAAAGTCAGATTTTTTCTGAAATTGTGACCCCGGGGCTTAGGGATTTTTTCAAAAAAATATTTTCTGCCGGTTAAGTTTTTGAGGGCTGATTTCTTGTCCTGTGATAAAAAGCCTTCTGTTTCGAGTGCCAAACCTTTCACGGGAGCATTTTCAAGCTTTTGGCACCATTTTTGAGTGAATTGCCAAAAGTCAGATTTTTTCTGAAATTGTGACCCCGGGGATTAGGGATTTTTTCAAAAAAATATTTTCTACCGGTTAAGTTTTTGAGGGCTGATTTCTTGTCCTGTGATAAAAAGCCTTCTGTTTCGCGTGCCAAAGCTTTCAGGTGAGCATTTGCAAGCGGTTGGCACCATTTTTGAGTGAACTGCCAAAAGTCAGATTTTTGCTGAAATTGTGACCCCGGGGCTTAGGGATTTTTTCAAAAAAATATTTTCTGCCGGTTAAGTTTTTGAGGGCTGATTTCTTGTCCTGTGATAAAAAGCCTTCTGTTTCCATCGCCAAAGCTTTCAGGTGAGCATTTGCAAGCGGTTGGCACCATTTTTGAGTGAACTGCTAAAAGTCAGATTTTTGCTGAAATTGTGACCCCGGGGCTTAGGGATTTTTTCAAAAAAATATTTTCTGCCGGTTAAGTTTTTGAGGGCTGATATCTTGTCCTGTGATAAAAAGCCTTCTGTTTCCATCGCCAAAGCTTTCAGGTGAGCATTTGCTAGCGGTTGGCACCATTTTTGAGTGAACTGCCAAAAGTCAGATTTTTGCTGAAATTGTGACCCTGGGGCTTAGGGATTTTTTCAAAAAAATATTTTCTGCCGGTTAAGTTTTTGAGGGCTGATTTCTTGTCCTGTGATAAAAAGCCTTCTGTTTCCATCGCCAAAGCTTTCAGGTGAGCATTTTCAAGCGGTTGGCACCATTTTTGAGTGAACTGCCAAAAGTCAGATTTTTGCTGAAATTGTGACCCCGGGGCTTAGGGATTTTTTCAAAAAAATATTTTCTGCCGTTTAAGTTTTTGAGGGCTGATTTCTTGTCCTGTGATAAAAAGCCTTCTGTTTCCATCGCCAAAGCTTTCAGGTGAGCATTTTCAAGCGGTTGGCACCATTTTTGAGTGAACTGCCAAAAGTCAGATTTTTGCTGAAATTGTGACCCCGGGGCTTAGGGATTTTTTCAAAAAAATATTTTCTGCCGGTTAAGTTTTTGAGGGCTGATTTCTTGTCCTGTGATAAAAAGCCTTCTGTTTCCATCGCCAAAGCTTTCAGGTGAGCATTTGCAAGCGGTTGGCACCATTTTTGAGTGAACTGCCAAAAGTCAGATTTTTTCTGAAATTGTGACCCCGGGGATTAGGGATTTTTTCAAAAAAATATTTTCTGCCGGTTAAGTTTTTGAGGGCTGATTTCTTGTCCTGTGATAAAAAGCCTTCTGTTTCCATCGCCAAAGCTTTCAGGTGAGCATTTTCAAGCGGTTGGCACCATTTTTGAGTGAACTGCCAAAAGTCAGATTTTTGCTGAAATTGTGACCCCGGGGCTTAGGGATTTTTTCAAAAAAATATTTTCTGCCGGTTAAGTTTTTGAGGGCTGATTTCTTGTCCTGTGATAAAAAGCCTTCTGTTTCCATCGCCAAAGCTTTCAGGTGAGCATTTGCAAGCGGTTGGCACCATTTTTGAGTGAACTGCCAAAAGTCAGATTTTTGCTGAAATTGTGACCCCGGGGCTTAGGGATTTTTTCAAAAAAATATTTTCTGCTGGTTAAGTTTTTGAGGGCTGATTTCTTGTCCTGTGATAAAAAGCCTTCTGTTTCGAGTGCCAAACCTTTCAGGTGAGCATTTGCAACCGGTTGGCACCATTTTTGAGTGAACTGCCAAAAGTCAGTTTTTTTCTGAAATTGTGACCCCGGGGCTTAGGGATTTTTTCAAAAAAATATTTTCTGCCGGTTAAGTTTTTGAGGGCTGATTATTTGTCCTGTGATAAAAAGCCTTCTGTTTCCATCGCCAAAGCTTTCAGGTGAGCATTTTCAAGCTTTTGGCACCATTTTTGAGTGAACTGCCAAAAGTCAGATTTTTGCTGAAATTGTGACCCCGGGGCTTAGGGATTTTTTCAAAAAAATATTTTCTGCCGGTTAAGTTTTTGAGGGCTGATTTCTTGTCCTGTGATAAAAAGCCTTCTGTTTCGAGTGCCAAACCTTTCAGGGGAGCATTTTCAAGCTTTTGGCACCATTTTTGAGTGAACTGCCAAAAGTCAGATTTTTTCTGAAATTGTGACCCCGGGGCTTAGGGATTTTTTCAAAAAAATATTTTCTGCCGGTTAAGTTTTTGAGGGCTGATTTCTTGTCCTGTGATAAAAAGCCTTCTGTTTCGAGTGCCAAAGCTTTCAGGTGAGCATTTGCAAGCGGTTGGCACCATTTTTGAGTGAACTGCCAAAAGTCAGATTTTTGCTGAAATTGTGACCCCGGGGCTTAGGGATTTTTTCAAAAAAATATTTTCTGCCGGTTAAGTTTTTGAGGGCTGATTTCTTGTCCTTTGATAAAAAGCCTTCTGTTTCGAGTGCCAAACATTTCATTTTGAAGCTTTTGGCACCATTTTTGAG